>NC_048298.1:299525858-299574492 GCF_013100865.1 Trachemys scripta elegans | reverse complement strand
ACGAACACAGCACACTTAGTTCTTTTTAAAACCACTTTTCAATTTGTTAATCTCTAGCTAGACAGATCCATGTGTCAAAAATGGAACATGTTGATTGGCATTACCAGATTCCCTGGAACATGCAGCATGGATCTTTATGGCACTTTATAGCTGTACTGGCAAATCTAGGAACTTTAGGGGCTACTCTCATCCTGTTTTACACCAAGCAGGGTTAGATTGGGGTGGGGGGGGGAGGAATACTTGAGTCTAACCTACACTATAAGGACAGGCTTCAGAGTAGCAGCCGTGTTAGTCTGTATCCGCAAAAAGAACAGGAGTACTTGTGGCACCTTAGAGACTAACAAATTTATTAGAGCATAAGCTTTCGTGGACTACAGCCCACTTCTTCGGATGGGCTGTAGTCCACGAAAGCTTATGCTCTAATAAATTTGTTAGTCTAAGGTGCCACAAGTACTCCTGTTTTTTTTACGGATACAGACTAACACGGCTGCTACTCTGAGAGAAGTTGAGTGCGAGTCAAGAGTGTGCCCTTGTTGCCAAGAAGGCTAATCGCATATTGGGCTGCATTAGTAGGAGTATTGCCAGCAGTTCGTGGGAAGTGATTATTCCTCTCTATTGGGCACTGGTGAGGCCACATCTGGAGTACTGCCTCCAGTTTGGGGCCCCCCACTACAGAAAGGATGTGAACAAATTGGAGAGAGTCCAAGGGAGGGCATTGAAAATGATTAGGGGGCTGGGGCACATGACTTATGAGGAGAGGCTGTGGGAACTGGGCTTATTTAGTCTGCAGAAGAGTGAGGGGGGATTTGATAGCAGCCTTCAACTACCTGAAGGGGGGTTCCAAAGAGGATGGATCTCGGATGTTCTCAGTGGTGGCAGATGACAGAACAAGGAGCAATGGTCTCAAGTTGCAGTGGGGGAGGTCTAGGCTGGATATTATCAGGGCTGGCCTTACCATGAAGTGAACTGAGGCAGCCGCCTCAGGTGCCAGACTTGCGGGGGAGGGGAGAGGGCGCCACTAGGACCCAAAGTGTAGAAAATTGTGTCTGCTGCTGGTGTATATGTATTCTCTCTGCTCTCAATGCACAGAGATGGTGGAGTGTTGTGCTGGAGGAAGGAGGGCACAAGAGACATAACAGGCAGGCAGGCGAAAAGGTGAGAGGGAATAACAGAAAGCAGCAGGCGCTGCAGGGAGAGAAAGGAGGAGGAGCCTCTTATGTACCTCTCTAGCACCCCCAGGAGCCTGGACTGAATAATACCAGCTTCTCAGGGAGCTTCCTGTTTTCTGCTGCTTCCCTGAACCCACTTGAGGAGAACAGGCAGTCAACTGAAGTAGTAGGAGCCAGTTAGGCCCTTAAGACACTGATATCTTCCCTCACTCAGGCCCTGCTACCAGCCTGCTTATTTATCCCCTTCAATTGAGTGTTGAGAGCCACTACAGCTGGCACAGAACTGCAGTCATGAGTGAAAGAAGAAAATGCCCCTATGGGGGAACATTCAGAAAAAGAAAGAAAGCAAAGGAAGCTTTTCTATCTAAGCAGGAAGGAGCTCTCCTGAGATACGTAGACACAGATGTTCACAGTGAGCCTTCCAGCCCCAGTGAGGATGTGAGTGGTGAGGAAATGCCAGTTCGTCAGAGTACAGGTGACCTGGCAGCTACTGCAGCATCCATATCTCCATCTCAAGTGGATGTAACCATGCACATTCCTGAATAAAAAGTGTAGATCAGAGAAGAGTGTGGTGGAGGCGCGAGAAACAGCTGCTGCTGAGTTTAGTTCCTTAAGTCTAGATGATCCAGGACTATGGACCCACTTGAGCAGTAGCCTGAGGGACTTCCTTGTACTGCATGGGCCACAGCAAGTGAAAAACTTCATGTTCCCCAAAGACAATGAAAATAGAAGTTTCCATCCAACACATTACTGGCATGAAATCCCCAATGGTGACAAAGTGGAGAGGCCATGGCTTATGTATTCAAAAACCTAGTATGCTGAATACTGTTTTTGTTGCAAACTCTTCCAGTCTAGTGTTCCAGCCACATTGGGTTCTACAGGAACAAAGGACTAGAAAAATCTGACTAGAAATCTGGCATGCCATGAGAAGGCAGCAAATCACCAGAGAGCATTCCGTAGGTGGAAAGAGCTTGAGAGGAGACTAAGGTTAAAGGCCACCATAGATGATCAGGATCAAGAGAAGATTGCATCAGAGTCTCTTTAATCGCAAAATGTTCTGAAAAGGCTCATTGCCATTGTGAGAATGCTTGCTACCCAAAACCTAGCATTGCATGGCACTTCAGATCAGCCAACTGCCGAACAATGGAAACTTACTTAAAATTGCGTAGCTGATGGCTGAGTTTGATGCTGTACTCCAGGAGCATCTAAGAAGAGTCACCACCCAAGAAATGTACACACACCACCACCTTGGGAAAACAATTCAAAATGACATCATACAGTTACTGGCAACAAAAGTCAAACAGAAGATTGTGGCAGATCTGAAGTCAGCAAGATATTACTCTGTTATTCTGGACTGTACATCAGCCATACGGAACAAATGACTTTAATGGTGCGTTTTGTAACAACAACAGAACCTAGTGAAAATGTCCCTGCAATGGTGACTGTCAGAGAGCATTTTCTAGAATTTGTTGACATTGATCATACTACAGGAGCTGATATGACAAATGTGCTTCTTAAAAAGCTGGAAGATACGGGAATTGCGAAAGCTGACATGAGAGGTCTGGGCTATGATAATGGTGCCAACATGAGAGGAAAGAACAGAGGAGTGCAGACACAGATCAGAGAGTTAAACCCTCAAGCTTTTTTTTTTTGGCCATGCAGTTCTCATTCATTGAACTTGGTGGCCAGTGATGCAGCATCAGCTTCTAGTGAGGCTGCTGAATTTTTTTAATGTAATTCAAAGCATCTATGTATTTTTCTCTGCATCAACTCATCAATGGCAAATTTTGAAGCAACATCTGGGAACATCCTCTCTTTACAGTGAAACCACCGAGTTCCACATGATGGGAAAGTCGAGTGGAGGCCATAAAGCCTATCAAACACCAAATTGGGAAGATAGATGATGCCATAGTTGCCATTATGGAGGATAATGCTATGACAGGTACTGTTTGTAGGAGAACAGGGAAATGGAATCACCAGAAACATACATAACTTCAAATATCTGTGTGGCTTAGTGTTGTGGCATGACATACTGTTTGAAATAAATGTTGTAAGCAAGAGATTCCAAGGTGTTGATCTTGATCTGGAGCAATGGAACAACTGGACAAAGCAAAGTCATACCTACAGTCTTACCGGTCAGATGAGGGATTTCCAAACGTTCTGAAGAGTGCACCGAAGTTGGCAGAGGAACTTCACACTGAAGCTATTTTCCCACCCATTCAAGAATACAAGAGTCACCAAAGAAGAAGACATTTTGATTACGAGGCACGGGATAATCCCATAGGAGACCCCAAACAATTCAAAGTTGAATTCTTTAACCAGGTGTGGCAGTGCGACGACTCACCACCGCGCACCTCCTGCTGGACGTCTCGGGAATTAGCTTTATTTTTCCAGCCCAGAGCACCCTCTGCAGGCTGGTGTCTCACCTGCCGCTGGCCCCGTGTCCCTCCCAGACCCCAGTGCCCTTTGCCCAGGGGTTCTGCCCACCACAGTACCCCCTCACTCTGGGTCTCCCAGATGTTGAGAAGGGATATCAAGTTATGCTGTGGAATCAGCTATACATTTTCCTCTCATGGAGCATCTTATGTCCCAACCACAATTCCATACTTTTCCTCCAACCATTGTGCTGCTTAGTTACATGAAAGTGCAGACTTCTCTTCTGCAGACTAAATAACCCCAGTTCCCTCAGTCTCTCCTCATAAGTCATGTGCCCCAGCCCCCCTAATCATTTTCATTGCCCTCCACTGTACTGTCTCCAATTTGTCCACATCCCTTCTGTAGTGTGCAGACCAAAACTGGAGACAATACTCCAGATGTGGCCTCACCAGTGTCAAATAGAGGGGAATAATCACTTCCCTCAATCTATTCTCAATGCTCCTACTAATACAGCCCAATATGCCGTTGGCCTTCTTGGCAACAAGGGCACACTGCTGACTCATATCCAACTTCTTGTCCACTGTAATCCCCAGATCCTTTTCTGCAGATCTGTTGCTTAGCCAGTTGGGCCCCAGCTTGTAGTGGTGCATGGGATTCTTCCTTCTTAAGTGTAGGACTCTGCACTTGTCCTTGTTGAATCTCATCAGATTTCTTTTGGTCCAATCCTCCAATTTGTCTAGGTCACTCTGGACCCTATCCCTACCCTCCAACATATCTACCTCTCCCCCCAGCTTAGTGTCATCTGCAAACTTGCTGAGGGTGTAATTAATACAGATCATTAATAAAGATGTTGAACAAAACCGGCCCCTGGACCGACCCCGACGTTGTTTTCTATTTTATATTTTTTGCTGTGAAAGAGGAAAATTGCAAACCAGAAGGCCTGGAGCCCGCCAGTGCAGCCTCAAAACTGGGCAATTCTCACCGGGAAAGAGTGAGCCAAGCTGTCTAAAGGAGGCACTGATTCAACCCATGTCCCAGGCAGCCTCCACTGGTAAAACTCCTGTACAGCTCTGGCCACACTTGATAGCTTCCCTTTTCTAGCAAAAATCTCTTGGAGGATGGCAGGGTGAACACTATATATCATTCCTGAGAGCGAATCCCAACAACTTGTGTGTGTGTGTGACAGAGAGAGAGAGAGAGTTGGGGAGGTGGGATTCACAGGCACAAGAGAGTATTATGTTAAACCCTTTGCCAGTGGAAGTGCCAGATACTGTAAGAGAGAATTTCCATTGTATGATGATCTAAGGTGGTACAAGAGTCTTAACTGTCTTGTGTGAGAGAGAGCCACGTCTCCACTTTGATAGTGTCTCAGTGAGTTTCATGAGAAAGTTCCTTTCTCAATCTGGGAAGCACACACTGCTCCATCTGCATGACCACACAGTCTAAAAAGAGATGTAAATCAGAGCAAGGAGCCTGTCCTTTTTTCAGATGGTTAATAAAATTCTTTCTACCTTTGATCCTGGATCCTTCTCTTCCCATTTTATTCAATGTCTACATGGCATTCTATTGAACTTTCTGGTACTACTCTTAAACATCTTGGATCAGAAGCCAGTGCATCCAGCAGTCTGATCTCTTGTTTTGAATCCTACCTCTGTAACTGCTTGTTTCATTTCTAGAGGATGTCTTATATCTTCTGTTTCATCACTTATTTTATTAGGTGCCTCAAATCTCCTCCTTTTCCCTCTATTCTTCTCCATGAGCCTGTTCCCTCTACCTTTAAATATGGACATTTGTGCAGGTGACTTTCCATTTTACATCTTCCTTGGCTAATACCCATCCATTTATCTGCCTGTCTTAACTTTGCCAGCTCCTGATTACACCATATGTTACTACTGAGTGCTTCAATGACTGAAGTTCTCCATCTGTGTAAGGAGTCTTCTTTGTCCCATGACACTAACTTCCATTTGTTCTATTCAAAACTGTTTTCCTTGCTTTCTAAATTTTCCATGGGTTTTCTTCGTTTTGCTTTCCAGTCTCATATAACCTACATAACCACTAATAGTTAATTTGGCTGTTCCAACCTTGGTCTACTTTCAATATTTTCCATGAGCCTGTCTGAAATTTGAGGTCATTCTTGTACCTGTGCTACACCAGTTATTGAATCTGATACAATCTTTGTCTTCCCAGTGAGTTTTCTCCCTTTATATCTTGCCTTAGAACATTTTTGTCTTCATTTTAGATTTTAATTGATTCTC
Organism: Trachemys scripta elegans; assembly: GCF_013100865.1. Lineage (NCBI taxonomy): Eukaryota > Metazoa > Chordata > Testudines > Emydidae > Trachemys > Trachemys scripta. The sequence continues at coordinate 299,568,692 of NC_048298.1, read as the reverse complement.
ATTGTAAGCTACCTTTCAAGTGTCTATGCTACAGTATATAAAAATGCACTATTGTATTAATCCTCCTATTTCAATATTCAGTTATTTTTTTCAGCATACCATTTTTTAGAATTAAGTCTATATTAACTTCATATTTTGGAATATTAATTTAAAGTTTGAACTGGCTGTGTTGGGCATAGTATCCTTACTTATAGAAAAAGGGGCAAACTCATTTTGGCTGTTGAGATTTCAAATCATTGCACTTTCCCTCTGGCTTCCAGGGTATTTGATAGATATCGCCCACGGGTCTGGAACAGACAGCCTAACTGAACCAAAGTGTGAAATATCCTTCACATTCTGGTACACTTCCGAGGTCTGACTTACTCCTCTGCATGACCATGTAATCCAAAGCCACAACCTAACCCTAAATGATCATTTATTGTTAAGAAACCAGAGAGACCCCAAGCAATAGTTGTCAAACATTCTAAAAGGAGAGGGTGAGTTGTCTGCAACAATCATTACTAATTAAAATCTGTTTCATGGTCATTACTTCACAATTGAAATTGTAGAATGACATATACAAAATATAATGCATTCCATTCCAATAAAAAGTGAAAAATAGCAAAGCCTGCAAATAGCTAAATAAAGCATGGTGAAAGCCTTTGCTTCACCTGATAAATAAACGTTCAAACTTGAGAGCCTAACATTAACCACCTGAATAAGTAGTCTGATTTTCAGAGGCGCAGAGCAGTCACAGCACCCATTGAAATACATCTTGGATCCCCCACTAAAACGTAGAGAAAACATGGAAAAGGTAACTTAATATTTAGAAAGAAAAGAAGTAGGGCATGGGAAATACCAGATAAAAAAGGTATATTGGTAGCCCAATGTGAATGTATGATATCTGGCTTTGGGAGAAAAGTTGAGAAATTAGTTAAATAGTGGGCAGTTGAGTCATGGGATGAAAGAGTCCTTTCCAGATAGAGAACTTCAGTCTTTGAAGCATTATGTGATATATGTTCTGCTGTGGAATTTTGACCAAACAGGCAATGGCTCTCTCCCTCTTTCTAAACAAGATGATTTTCATGTAATCATTTTCATATTTTTCTTTCCCACTTCCTTTTACAAGCTGATATCTTATTTATAGTGCAGCTGACAAATGTTAACACTGTTTTATAGGAGATAATAGTGGATGCTGATCTAATAGCCTAGAGAGGTGACATGGTCCATGGAAAGCCAAATTATCTGGACATATCACAGGAGTGCTGTAAGTAATACCAGATGAAAAAAAAATCAATACACTTCTCTATTTTAATTTGATTACCATTTTGACTTAATATTGATCAGATTGAAATGCTTAATCTATTTTATACTTCTGAATTATTCCATTAAATGAATGTATTAACCTTTATTAAAGGGCTCTCTAGGCTATTAGATCAGCTCAGTTGCCTATGTTTTCCAGAGCACAGAGTTTTTTGCATGCACACAAGCATGGAGCAGAAGGGCACAGTGTGAAAAATGCTAATGTATTTGGTCACTTGTGTCAAGTTGTTATTTTTAGGACAACTGTGCAGAAATCAGTAATTCTCTTTCGCAGAGGATTTAGAAATTTGGTCTCGTTCCAATTTGGCTGCTGAAGAACTGGAAGTCAGGGCTTCCCAGCCAGGGCCGGCTCTGGCTTTTTTGCCACCCTAAGCAAAAAAGCCACCTGCCGCCCCCCCCCCCCAGCGCGGCAGGGGAGGGCGCCGAGCCTGGGGCGCCGGGAGCAGGGCGGAGAGCCAGGCCGGGGCTCTCCGCTCTCCCCGGCGGCCAGAGCGCCGGGGGGGAGGGTGGCAAGCCCCCGGTGGCCAGAGCGCTGGGGGGGAGGGCAGCGAGCCCGCTGCAGCTCTGCGCTCTCCCCAACCAGCCGGAGCGCCGGGAGGAGGGTGGCGAGCCCGGCCGGGGTCCCACTCTCCCCGACCGGCCAAAGCACCGGGGGGAGGGCAGCGAGCTCGCTGCGGCTCCGCTCTCCCCAGCGGCCGGAGCGCCCCACCGCGCCCCGCCGCACCGCCCTCCTCCAGGCGCCGCCCCAAGCACATGCTTGGTGGGCTGGTGCCTGGAGCCGGCCCTGTCCCCAGCAGCCCACCAAGTGGGCTACTGAGGAGCCAGACAGGTAAGCTGGCAGGAAACCAGGCAGATTCACATCAGAAACCTGCTTGGGTACTGTCAGACTCATGCCAAAATTGAACCATCTCTGCAAAATGTTTCAATGAAAATTGTTTCATCAGAGAACTTCGGAAAGTACTAATTTTTAGATGTACAGCTATAAGACACACAATGGCTCTTGCCCTGAAGCACCCATCCCAACACTAGCTTTTCATATGTACAAGCTTATGTGATTTAAGTTTTGCTTCTATCTTTTTGTGTTTGCTTTCACAATTTTTAAAGCGCTAAGATCCAATGATGTTTATTTCACACTTGTGCCTTCTGGCTGGGTTGTCACTATAAGGAATCAAACCTTGGCCTTTGGGAGGTTAACATATGAGCCTCTACTGCCAGAGCTAACCCCCTTCCCTGTGCTATTAGCCAAGATTGTAGTAGGCTCATCAATCTCTAGTTGGCCTAACTACCACCAGAGGGGGATCAAGAGCCACACCAAACAGGTCTGGCTTCCATTTAAAAAGATTGATCGTTAGAGCCCTGTTATCACTGAGGAAAGCCCATTATTGTAGGACTGATATGAGTGCAGAAGCAGCATTTGTAGGTTCCTCTTCCTGAACACTCCCAAGTCTTTCCAAAACTAAGATGGAGAGGCATCATCATCAAAAATCTTCATATAAAGCAAATTCTTGCAGAAAGTTGGGTAGGAGTAAGAAATGCCATAATGGAACAGACCAACACGGTCCATCTGATCCAGTATCCTGTCTCTGATAGCATCCAGTATCAGATGCCTCACAGGCAAGTGCAAGAAACTGGAATAGATAGTTATGGAATCATCTGCCAATAGGGGACAGTTTCTTTCTAATATTCCCCTTTAAGGTTGGCTTATGCCCTGAAGCATGGTGTTCATAGCTTTTCCATTTTTTTTTTTAATCCTTACTAATATAACTCTGGATGTTCTTGTGATCCATATAAATATCCCCTCCTTTTCTGAAGGAAGGTTTTAAAAAGACACAAACAGTCTGTATTAAGCAGATCATAGTCATCCATATGTTACACAGTCATAAATGCTTTTTTCCCCCCTCTAGGTCTCCTCCAGTATCCAGAAATTTGTGATTGCATAGAAACTGAACTAAAATGTGTAGATGTTAATTTAAAATCTGTTCCACTTGTTTCAAGCAATGTAACCCTACTGTAAACCTCAATATTGTACATGCATAAATACAACTTCCTGCCTTTCTTTTCCTCTCTGAAATAAAAGTGCTGTAGAAACAAATGAGATGGCTAAACACAACCTGAATATGTTTGTAGAATTTGGGGAAAATCTGCTGTCCCACCATATGCATAGGACGTCATATTCCCTACTATCGCCTACACTACTTTGTATCACCAAAAAAAAAAAAAAAATGGTTAAGGGTAAGAATAATGGTGCTGACCCTTAGAACATAAGAACGGCCATACTGGGTCAGACCAAAGGTCCATCTAGCCCAGTATCCTGTCTTCGGACAGTGGCCAATGCTAGGTGCCCCAGAGGGAATGGAACAGGTAATCATCAAGTGATCCATCCCCCGTCACCCATTCCCAGCTTCTGGCAAACAGAGGCTAGGGACACCATCCCTGCCCACCTTGGCTAATAGCCATTGATGGACCTGTCCTCCATGAATTTATCTAATTCTTTTTTGAACCCTGTTATAGGCTTGGCCTTCACAACATCCTCTAGCAAGTAGTTCCACAGGTTGACTGTGTGTTGTGTGAAAGAATATTCCTTTCGTTTGTTTTAAACCTGCTGTCTGTTAATTTCATTTGGTGACTCCTAGTTCTTGTGTTATGAGAAGGAGTAAACAACACTTCCTTATTTACTTTCTCAACACCAGTCATGCTTTTATAGACCTCTATGATATCCTCCCTTAGTCGTCTTTTTTCCAAGCTGAAAAGTCCCAGTCTTATTAATCTCTCTTCATATGGCAGATGCTGCAGACCTCTAATCATTTTTGTTGCCCTTTTCTGAACCTTTTCCAAGTCCAATATATCTTTTTTGAGATGGGACGACCACATCTGCATGCAGTATTCAAGATGTGGGCGCACCATGGATTATATAGAGACAATATGATATTTTCTGTCTTATTATCTATCCCTTTCTTAATGATTCCCAACATTCTGTTCACTTTGACTGCTGCTGCACATTGAGTAGATTTTTCAGAGAACTATCCACAATGACTCCAAGATCTCTTTTTTGAGATCAGCTAATTTAGACCCCATCATTTTATACATATAGTTGGCATTATGTTTTTCCAATGTGCATTACTTTACATTTATCAACATCGAATTTCATCTGCCATTTTGCTGCCCAGTCCCCAGTTTTGAGAGATCCTTTTGTAGCTCTTCACAGTCTGCCTGGGTGTAGCACAGTGCAGACTCACCCCTGCAGCGCCTCCTGCTGGTCATCCTCAGGAATTAGCTCTTCGACCCAGGAATGCCCTCTGCAGGCCGGTGATCCGCTTGCTGTTGGCCCCCCCGCCCCCCCCCCGTGTCCCTCCCAGGACCCCAGTGCCCTTATCTCAGGGTTCTGCCTCCTGCAGTACCCCACCATCTTACTGGGTTTCCCCACCCCAGGGGAAGCCCCACCCCCATATCCCCACGTCACCTCAGTCATGGCTACTGCTAGTCTCCATTTAGCCCCCGCACCCTGGGGCGGACTGCAGTCTATCAGCCGATCATCATAGGCAACACGGGGTTTGGACTGGCTGCCTTTATCCACACTCCGGCTGCCCCTCTGCAAGCCCAATACCTAGGTGGGCCTAGAACTAGGCCCTGCAGCCTGGGGAGTTGCTGGCCTAGGGCTTCCCAGCTCCTAAGGCCTTTCCCCAGTCCTGCCTCCCTCTAGGTCCCCTGGGTGAGTTCCCCAGCAACCAGGCCTGTTTCCCTCTCAAGTCAGAGAGAGACTGCTTTCTGCTTGAGCTCCTGGCTCAAGCCTTTATAGGGCCAGCTGGGCCCTGATTGGGGTGTGGCCCCAGCTGAGCCTGCTTCCTCCCAATCAGCCCAGGCATCTTGCCCTTCCACAGCGCTCCTCCAGGGCTGTTTTAAACCCCTCAGGGCAGGAGTGGGTGACCATCCCACTACACTGGGACTTAACTATCTTGAGTAGTTTTGTATCATCTGCAAATTTTCCACCTCGCTGTTTACTTATTTTCCAGATTTATGAATAAGTTGAATAGGACTGGGCTCAGTACAGACCCCTCGGGGACACCACTTTTTACCTCTCTCCATTCTGAAAACTGACCATTTATTCCTACCCTCTGCTTCCTATCTTTTAACCAGTTACCAGTCCATGAGAGGACCTTCCCTCTTATCCCATGACTGCTTACTTTGGTGAGGGACCTTGTCAAAGGGTTTCTGAAAATCTAAATACACTATATCCACTGGATTCCCCCTTATCCACATGCTTGTTGACCCCCTCTAAGAATTCTAGTAGATTGGTGAGACATGATTTCCTTTTACAAAAAACATGTTGACTATTCCCAACAAATTATATTCATCTATGTGTCTGACAATTTTGTTCTTTACTATAGTTTCAACCAGTTTGCCCGGTACTGAAGTCAGGCTTACTGGTCTGTAATTGCTGGGGTCACCTCTGGAGCCCCTTTTAAAAATTGGCATCACATTAGCTATCCTCCAGTCATTTGGTACAGAAGCTGATTTAAATGATAGGTTACAGATGATAGTTAGTAGTCCTGCAATTTTGCATTTGAGTTCCTTCAGAACTCTTGGGTGAATATCATGTGGCCCTGGTGACTTATTACTGTTTAGTTTATCAATTTGCTCCAAAACCTCCACTAATGACACCTCAATCTGGGACAGTACCTCAGATTTGTCACCTAAAAAGAATGGCTCAGGTTTGGGAATCTCCCTCACATCCTCAACCATGAAGACTGATGCAAAGAATTTTTTTTTTCTCCGCAATGGCCTTATCATCCTTGAGTGCTCCTTTAGCGTCTCGATCTTCCAGTTGTCCCACTGGTTGTTTAGCAGGCTTCCTGCTTCTGATGTACTTTAAAAAAAAATTTTTGCTATTATTTTTTGAGTCTTTGGCTAGCTGTTCTTCACATTCTTTTTTGGCCTTCCTAATTATATTTTTACACTTCATTTGCCAGAGTTTATGCTCCTTTCTATTTTCCTCATTAGGATTTAACTTCCACTTTTTAAAAGATGCCTTTTTGCTTCTCGGTGCATCTTTTACTTTGTTGTTTAGCCCTAGTGGCTCTTTTTGGTTCTCTTATTATGTTTTTTAATTTGGGGTATAAATTTAAGTTGACCCTCTATTATGGTGTCTTTAAAAAGTTTCCATGCAGCTTGCAGGGATTTTACTTTTGGTGCTGTAGCTTTTACTTTGTTTAACTAACCTCCTCATTTTTCTGTAGTTCTCCTTTCTGAAATTAAGTGCTACAGTGTTGGGCCATTGTGGTGTCTTCCCCACCACAGGGATGTTAAATTTAATTATATTATGGTCGCTATTACCAAGCGGTCCAGCTATATTCACCTCTTGGACCAGATCCTGTGCTCCACTTAGCATTAAATCAAGAATTGCCTCTCCTCTTCTGGGTTCCAGGACTAGCTGCTCCAAGAAGCAGTCATTTAAGGTGTCAAGAAACTTTATCTCTGCATCCCGTCCTGAAGTGATATGTACTCAGTCAATATGGGGATAGCTGAAATCCGCCATTATTATTGAGTATTTTATTTTAATAGCCTCTCTAATCTCCCTGAGCATTTCACAGTCACTATCACTATCCTGGTCAGGCTGTTGGTAATATATCCCTACTGCTAAATACTTATTATTGGGATATCAGTTAATTCCCTGGGAACTGTCTAATTTCCACTGTTTTCACTAGAGATGGGCCTGAATTGTAATAAAAGTTCTAGATACTAATTTTGAACCCCACCAAGTTCACGTGTGTTTGGATCCCGGGATTTGGTTTGGCCTATTACAGAAGTGAGTGAGCTATGAAATGTGTATCTCATGTGCAAATTATAAGCTCTTTGAGGTTGGGACTGTCGTCCTTCATGTTTGTATTGTGTCTAGCACAATCAGGCCGTGATCCTCTGTGGCACTTCTGGGCCCCACATCAACAAAAATGAATTTTTAAAATGGTAGCATCAGATGACCTTTTACTGGAATTCAACGTATGAAGCTTTAAGTATGGCTTTATCAGTGTTACTATAGAAACCAATCTGATGTTCATTTAGTAAGAGGAACTCTTGTGTAAATTATACAGTCTGGTAAAATGTGCCGTGATTCTGTTAAATATAGCTACTAGCAACAACAACAAAAATATTAGCTGTGCTGATAACCGCTTCATACCAAATGTCACTCTCAGATAAACCTTCATAGGGTTGAACTGTACATACAAAGCACTAGGTACATATAATCCTGGCTTTTCTACATGAGAAAAGAGTGACAGCTAAAACGTCAGGAATTCATATAGCAGACAAAGTAAATCTTAGTAAATCCTCCAAGAACACAGTATATGAGATTATTCCATCTGATTTGAGGTTATGTGTTTGTTATTAGGCAGGTCCTAATGACAGCCCAAACTGCCTTCCATTCAGAACAGACTGGCAGCCTTCAGAAACTACAATCATTTGAGAGGGTCACATAATTTAAAGAATGGGCTGGCACTAGAATTACTTCTATTTTAATAAAGTGTAAACACAGTAGGGTTTATTTTCCTCTCAGTGCACATGATAATATATTGTATGTGCATCCCTGAATGTGAATAGGGATTGTCCTTGCGTGATAAAACTCAGAACACTATAAGCTTGGTGAGAAACTCTATAGGGCTTTCCCCCATACTGCTGTGCATATTATGTCCTTATGACATATGAGACTATGTTCCACAGACATAATGAACTTGTTCCTTGAGGCAGTGAGAGACAGCATCCCCTACAGACTGACACAGAGAGTAAAGCTGAAGAAGTTGTCAAGAGAGTTTCATTCTCGTTGGAAAATATTGAACCATATTCCTCCCCAGTGTAACTCCACTGATTTCAGAGATATTACACCTGGAATTAATTTAGCCTAGCAGGCTTACATGGCAGAAGGGGTAAATGTGAGATTATGAAACATCTGCAATTGTAGGATGTTTGTGAAAGATAATTACCCTGTTTTTTTAATCTTATCCCTATCAGATTTCTGCAACATAATTGCATTCAAACTATTTCAAGGAAAGCATTTTTTGGATTATACAAACTTCAGATATTGTGAGTAATCTCTTGCTTTATATTTACTTTTTAATATAACTAATTGTCTAGTGTATACAATAGAATGTGCATAATTTATAAAATTGAATTTTGTAAGACTTACAGGTTGCTAAAAATATTCCTATGGGAAATTTCAGCTGTGCTCTATCTTTCAAATCTTAGGGTATGTCTATACTTACCTTGGGGTTCGGCGGTAAGCAATCGATCTTCTGGGATCGATTTATCATGTCTTGTCTAGACGCGATAAATCGATCCCGGAAGTGCTCGCCGTCGACGCCGGTGCTCCTGCTCCGCAAGAGGAGTATGCGGAGTCGACGGGGGAGCCTGCCTGCCGCGTTTGGACCTGCGGTAAGTACTTTGTAGTTCAAACTAAGGTACTTCGACTTCAGCTACGTTATTCACGTAGCTAAAGTTGCGTATCTTAGTTCGAACTGGGGGGTTAGTGTGGACCAGCCCTTGGTCAATCAAGAGGCAGTGGCCTCAGCAAGATTGCTGGGAACCAGGAACTCCTGAGGTCTGTTCCCAGCTTTGATTCTGAATTTGCTTTGTGACTACAGTATGTGCAAATCATTTAACCTCTTTGTGTCTTAGTGTCAACCTATAATAATAATCAGTTACTATATTTTCCTTACAGTGGTGATGAGGATTCGTTAGTTTGATGTTTACAAAGCATTTTAGTCAATTAGGTTTCTAAAGTTAGGCACCTCAGTCCAAATTTTGCTGTCTATTTCAAACAACGCACTGATTTTTCAGGGATAGTGAAGACCTGCCATTTTCAAGTGGGAGTTGTAGGTACTCAGCATCTTTGAAAAATCAAGCTACTTATTTAGGTCCCTTAACATGGAGTTAGATGCCTAACTTTGGGAATCAACATTTGAATGTTAGCTTATATAAATACTAAGAGTTCTTATTACTAGGCCTGCATTCATCTTAAAAGGAATTGTGCAGGATCAAGGCAAATATTGTTCACTGAATCACAGGAACACAACAAGTTATAGCTGTTCACCCCCATATAGAGCAAGATTGTTTCCTATAGTACATTTGCAAATATTTTATCCACAGTAGTTTTAAATGTCTAACAACACAAGAAAAGAAAGATTAAATCAAATTGTCTTGTTCTTGTAGTACAGATAACCTCTGTAAGAGACAGAAGTTAAATTGCTATCATCCAGGGTTTTAAAAACACAAAGGCGGTTGCTACAGTCATCCATAAATATTCCATAAGTGTTGTCACATCAATGTCTAACTGCAAGATGCTTTCAGAATTCTTTTGTTTTTTGGTTGTTAGTCTAATCTAGATTCAGGTGCTGTTATTTTAGTCTTAACATTATAGTCCTTTCTTCACAGATATCTCAGTCATAACTGTATCACCAGTCTGAGACCTGGGATATTCAGAGACAAATTGAAATGGCTGTGAGTGTCCATTTTCTTCACTTTTAAAAGCAATCTCAGTCATTGTAAATGTGTACCTACACTGTAGATTTAAAATGATAAAACCAAAACATAAATGTTATGTTTGTAATTGGTTTTGCAGAAAAAAAAAAGAATTAGAAACTGTAATTCATGATAGCAGATATTTTGCAATCCTTACAACCATCCCATAGGCTACATATTAGTTACTGTAGATATCAAATTCTAGTCACTTTGTGATCTCAAAAAGAAACCACTCATCTAGCTTCCTCATGAATTAGTTTTCTGGACCATTTTTCATTGACTTTATGTATGTCTTTCATGTAGTAACAAATCAATTATGTCTTGCTAGAATTCTAGATGGTAACCCAATAGCGAAAATTTCACAGCAGCTATTTCCTGGGCTAAAGTCTTTGTTTTTTATGTAAGTACTAGTCTTGTTCATTTCTCATATCTGTATTTTTCAGTATCAGTGCCACTGCTACCAGTTAAAAGCCATAATATACTTCTTTTCTTTCCATAAGATTTTCAAACATTTTCCTCATGAATAAATCTCACCTTTCAACTTTTCCTAATAATAAGGGATGCTTTCAAATTTCCTTCCATTTTTAAGGTCCATTATTGTCCACACTATAAAGTACTATGCTATTATTAAGATTTGAATTATGTCAAAGTTATTTATTTACATTCATAACACACAAAGAAAACTCTGCTTCTACACTGAAAACTCTTGGACATACATAGCTAACTCCTACCCTCTTTTACAATAGACATAGAAAACTGAAGTAATATTTAAGTACTTATATAGTGCTCAGATACTATGGTGATGAGCACTATAGAAAAGTCTAAAAATAAAATTTGGATTAGGACTCAGGAGCATAGCTGAGTGAAACTTTTTGGGCAAATAGTTTTACTCAATGAAAAATGCAGTTACGGGTCCAGCAAAAGTATTCGTGTCAGGCTCACTGAATAGTTTCCATTGAACTGAAAAATATCAATAATATTCCAATATGGAAACAAAATATTTAATTTCATTTCTATCCAAAAAATGTGTTTTGACTTTTAGGCATTTGGACAAAAGCAAAGGAAAGGAGGACTAGACTCACAAAATGGCTAGAGGAGGAGATAGTGGTGTTGGTGCTTCCCTCTGTAAGTTTTAGCCTAGCGGTTAGAGCATTCACTTGGGATGTGATAAACGGGGGTTAAATTTCCCCCTGTGCCTGATCAGCAGAAGGGATTGAACTTAGAACAATTCAAGTCCTGGCTGCAAGGGCTGATTAATTATTTATTAAAAGTGGACCAACTTTAAGAGAAGAGACTAAGGGCACGTCTTCACTACCCTCTGGATCGGCGGGTAGCAATCGATCTATCAGGGATTGATTTATCGCGTCTAGTGTAGACGCAATAAAATTGATCCCTGATCACTCTGCCGTCGACTCCGGAACTCCACTGCAGCGAGAGGCGGAAGCGGAGTCGTCGGGGGAGCGGCAGCGGTTGACTCGCTGCCGTCCTCACAGCCAGGTAAGTCAGCCTAAAATACGCAACTTCAGCTACGCTATTTGTGTAGCTGAAGTTGCGTATCTTAGGTCGACTCCTCCCCCCCACCACTGTAGACCTAGCCTGAGAGAGCCCCTGCACTGGAATATTCTAAAGTCCAGTGGCAAGCGTGCTCTTCACGTAGGAGGCCCAAATTCAGATTCCATCTCCTTATTAGGCTGAAGGGGGAACTGAATCCAGGTTTCCTACATCCAAGATGTGTATTCTAACCACTGGACCAAAACTTATAAGGAGACACTACTAAAATGTTTGGACTCAAACATTCCTTGGTTTTTCAATTCACTGAAAAGTTTTGAAAATGTCATTTTCAGATCGATCCAAAACAAAACTTATTTTTGTTTTTTTTTAAATTACCAGAGAATCAAAAAATCCATTAGTTGTCTAGCTCTCCTCAGGAGTTCCTGGATTTCTTTCCCAAACATATATTATTACAGCATATTTATTTGAAAACTTAACTACAGTTGCTTTAAATAATTTCCAGGGAATTGAACAATTCGGGGTTTTGATAATCGAATACAGAGACTTTCACTAATAGGCCATTGGTTCAAATCCAGTCCAGGTCAGTAGAGATGAAAAATGATTAATCAGCAATTTTAGAGCAATGATTTATTTTAAACTATTTGGTTGTCTCAATCAAGCTCCTGGCAAAGAGTGGCCTACATCACAGAAACCACTATAGTTGATACTAATTGGTCTCCATGCTGCCAGTCTTCCCAGAATGACCAATGAAGAAATGGTGGATGTAAGCCTTTAGAGTTGGTGCCTCCAGAATAGGATTGGGGAACAGGATTGAAAGAAACTGGCACTAGTACTACCTGGGTTGTAGTTTATTTTATGGAAAAAAATGCTCTGGGGTTGTCAATTTGACTCCTTTCATGAGCATGTATTATTTATTGTTTATTAAGAAAATACCTGATATACCAGTGTCAGAAGATTATAGATTTGTTATAGACTCGTGGACTTTAAGGTCAGAAAGGGACTATCATGATCATCTAGTGCACCGTTTCTCAAATGTGGCCACTAGGGGGTTTCCCTGCAGCCAGGAAAGCTTCCTGGGCAGTTATGGGGGAGGAAGCATCAGCCCCTCCCCTTCCTCCCTGTTGCTCCTGAATGAGTGGTGAGCCAGCAGTGAGTGGGGGTTCTCACGGCATGCAGGGGGGCGTCTGGCAGGGGAGTGAGGAGGTGAGTAGCAGGTGGGGGGCTGAGAGGAGGTGAGCAGCAGGTGGGGGACTGAGGAGGGACGCAGCAAGCCAGCAGCAAATGGGGGGGGGGGGTGAGGAGGGACGTAGTGGCAGGGAGGCAACCCCCCTCCCAAACCTTACATAAATAAATTACAATGATTTGGATGTATATATGTGCATATTACTTTATTAACTTTTGGAAAAATAAATAATTTTAGGAAAAAGATGTCAGTGCGACACCAGCAAGAGTTGGTGGCCGCACTCTGAGGCCACCAAAAAATTTGTTGTGAGAACCCCTGGACTCGTCTGACCTCCTGCACATCGCAGGCCACACAACGTCACCCACCCACTCCTGTAATAGACCCATAACCTCTGGCTGCATTACTGAAGTCCTCAAATCATGATTTAAAGACTTCAAGTTACAGAGAATCCGCCATTTACACTAGTTTAAACCTGCAAGTGACTCATGCCCCATGGTACAGAGAAAAGTGGGGGGGGAAACCCATTTAAATCACTGATTTTTTTTTTCTTAATGGACTATAGCAAACTTAATTTCTTGCTTTTAAGGCCATGTAACTAACCTAACCTCATGGACTCTTCGCTCACAAGTTTATGTTTTGAATGTTTTTTTCCACTACTAGACAGTATGTTTTAGAGTACAATGCAACAGTTCCTTTTGTAATAGTGTCTTCCTTTTATGATAAACAAATCACTTGAGGCCTTTCCCAGGAAAATGTGTACTGAAATGCCTTTTATTAACTGGATGTAAGTACATTATGCAAAAGGTTTATCTGGTTATTTACTCAAATAAATTGTTAACATTTAAGGGTGGAATTTTCAAAACCACTCAACATTGGCATATCTCGGCTCCCACTGAAGTCAATAGCTAACACTGAGCACTTTCAAAAACCTCATCCTAAAACATTAAATTATGGTTGTCCAAAAATTGTCACTTGGCCTCTGTGAAGATAACAGAACGAATCAGATGTGGAGTTTTTAGGTCAAGCCCTTTTTGAGAGTTGGACATTCGCAAAACAGCATCAGGAAATTTGCAAAAGTTAAACTCTCCTGTATTTCAAACCATCATCTGACAGGTGCTTCAACCAGTTGTCTACAAAGTTAAATATAGAAAGTTGCCCCTTCTGACATCGGTGTCCCTCTTCTTACATCAGTGACACTCCTCTGCTGATGCAGTAGCAGAAGTCTGGGGCAGGTGAGCTTCCTAATGGGGAGGAATTTGGTGATGCAGAATCTGGGTATATTCTAATTGTAACTTGTAATTCACTCTTCCAGAAATCTTACCCCACATATCAATGCCCAAAATTTACCCTGTCCTAAGAATTTCCTCCAAATATAGAGATTAAAGCCAGTAGCAAACTCTCTTCTATCTGCCACAGATTCTCCCCCAAACAACAAAACTAGCAATACAGCATTTCTTAACAGACGAAAAACTTGTTCTCAGTCTTCCAAGTTCTGTTTCTTAGCATATGTGTAACAGTGCCACCTGCTGATGCCTGCTGCCATAATAATCTATATCGGGGTGGTCAAATCGCGGTTCGTGAGCGGCATGTGGCTCTTTTACGGTTAAAGTGTGGCTTGTGGAGCTCCCCATGCCCCCCTTGCCCCAGTCTGGTAGGCGACCCTGCGGCGGGGTGGTGGGCTAGGGGCTTCTGCCAGAGATGACTAGTGCCTGCTGAGGGGGGGCACCATTAAAACAGCTTGAGTCCTGCCCCCCCCTTAGTTTCAGCTGCCACCCACCCCCGCATCTGTTAGCTCCCCGTGGAGAGGCAGTGGCAAACAGCTGGAAGCAGCAGGGAGGGGCCGCTCCTTCAGCTCCATGGGGAGAGGCAGCAGCAAAAGTAGCAGCTCTCTCTGCCGCTCCCAGCTGTTTGCCATTGCCTCTCCCCATGGCCGCAGTTCCCATCTTGCCAGCTCCAGCAGCTGCTGTGCAGGGAGGGGCCCAGAGGCACCATGTGACTGAGTGGGGCCAGGAAACCCTGGCAAAAATCAGAGGGGGACACATGACCCCCTCACACTTCACCTCTGGCTTTTGACAAGCAGGGTGTGTGTGGGGAGAGCAGCAGGGGGGTCTCGGGGCTTCAGCAGGAAATGGGCTGAGGTCCCAAGCTCCGGCAGGCGCACCCCGACTCTTGAACTTCTGAAGATTGTTGTATGCGGCTCGGAGGGTCAGTAAGTTTGTCCACACCTGATCTGTATACTTCAGTACACAGACTACACATGAGAAATGCCAGGCAGGTTGGTTTAGTTCTGATGAAATGAGAGAGGGGATGGTCACAATTGGGCCAGTAACAGAGTTTCCTTTCTTTGACATTTATGTTTATGTCCTGGAATAAGGGATGGTTTGTAGTAAAAAAGTTCAAAAGCACAAGAACATCCCAGAGCCTTGGGGCCACTGCCATGAAAATATTTGTATGATTTGTTCATAAAAAGTAAATAAAAACTCTTGTTTTTCATTCAGGGATTTTGAAGGCAATCGTATCAAGACCTTAACTAATACCACCTTACTGGAATGTGATGCACTCACAGTACTGTAAGTAAATAAACAGTTCATAAAATGACAGCAATAAAAACTCCTTAAATCATATTACTCAACACATGATTTATTTCCATTCATAACTCCTAGTCAGGGACACTTCTGCTTCATAGCATTTTGTCAAGGGAACAATCTTTATTGTTAATTAACTAATAATAATTAGTTATTTTATGCACAGCCTTCAGGAGCCTTTTGGAAATGGTCATTTTATCAGTTGGTTCAACAAATTGAATAAGAATTAGACAACTTCTGTTGTTTCTGCCTTATGATCAGATCCCTCTTTAAGTTAATGTGTCAAGACCAGGAGCCTAATATCAGACAGAAACAAAGCTGATGTTGAAGAAGGGCATTCAGCTGCATTGGTGTTTACCATGTGAGTTGTGGCTATACAACAATATCTCTTTGTCAGTAACAAGATTCTTCGGTCAGTTTCCCAGGTTATGCAAAGTAGAGTTTGGAGGGGATTCATGTGCACTTGGAGAGCTTTCTGGAGATCAAGAAAAAGGATAAATACCTGCATTTTACACATGCTGATTTTTTCCAGTTGGGGTCTCTAGAGTAGGACTGTGTGAAATTTAGGGGGATTTACAGAGCAAAAACCTGATGCTACATTTTGAGTATTTAAGATTCTTGTCTATAGACCAAAGCCATCAGCCTTTAATCAGTCAAATTCTCCATTGCCTTCTGGGAGGGCTTTGTTTGATTAAGTACCTCAGAACTTAGCTCAACACAATTGCTTTTGAGCTGAATAAAAAAGTACAATACGTCACCGCTTGTGAAAATGAGCCTGGTCCTATGTAAATTCCAATTCAACTAGAAAAGCTATAAAGCCAGAAACAACTATATTAAAACATTAAACTGTTACTTTAACATCTATTTAATGTCACAGTTTTCTTTGTGGAAATCAAATTTGTTTTGTGCCTGAAAAGACATTTTCTTCATTAAGAGATTTGGGAGAACTGTGAGAAGTTGTTCTGTTTTTGAATGATAGTTATGGTCTGTTATATTTTAGTAATTTGTGGGAGTGAATAATTAAGAGGCACATGCAGTGTATTCTCCCTTCCTTGTAAACCAATACTGGAGAAGAGCAGAAGATAGCTCTAGCACTCTCTTGAATCCTAAAAGGGGGACTCGGTTACTAAACTAGCTGGTGTTCCATGTCTAAGGGAACATGTGCAAATAGCTGGAGAGGGAGTAGAAGTCTAGAAGGGAAGGGTAAATAATGGATCATTGGTGTCTGGAGTAGGGTGACCCGATGTCCCGATTTTATAAGGACGGTCCCGATATTTGGGGCTTTTTCTTATATAGGCTCCTATTAGCCCCCCTCACCCCGTCCCGATTTTTCACACTTGCTGTCTGATCAGCCTAGTCTGGAGAGAGGGACATGATGAGTGATTAGAATTGGCAGCTGAAGAGAGAGGAGTAGGTGGAGCTGTTAATTGGTGGGGGGTTTGACTTGTCAGAATGTTGAAACTTTTGAGAGGTGGGCAGGGTATTCAGTAATGTGATTCTGTATAAAATTAGTTGGTTCATCATATTCTTCAATCTTCACAGTGTTGAAAGCACTCTTTTTTTTCTTACTCTAACTGTACTAAAATGTAAAAATTGTAGCTCAATATAGCAAACAGATGATTAATGTTTAGTAATCACCAGACACCAATGCATGCATTTAATCAATTCAACATCCCAAAAGAGGAAGGATGTTGTAAGAAACAAGTGATAGAATGGACGGAAGCAATGCAAACAAATAATTCTCCTCAAGTGAAATGGAAGCGTTTGTCATGAGTTGTTAAGTAACAGGATAGAAGGGATTCCGGCTAATGTTAAAAGTGCAGAAAATCTGTTCCTTTGGCTTCCTCAAGATCAAATATGCTATTGAATGAAACTTTATCTATTGAAATGGAAGAGCACAACACTGATGATGATTCCCAATGGTTTTGGTCTTTATTTTTCTCCCAGGGACCTCTCCAACAACTTAATTACAGAATTACCACATTATATTTTTGAAGATCTGAAACATTTACAAAAACTGTAAGTCACAAATCAGATTTTTAGAATATTGTAGTTTGGCTTGATTTTTTTTTCTAAATTCTGAGCAATAAGCAATTTTTTTTGTTTTTTTTTCAGTAACTTGTCTTGCAATCCACTTTCTCAGCTGTATGGGGATCAGTTTGACAGTCTTCAACAACTTGAGTCTTTGTAAGTGAAGAATTGAAATATGTTACATAGTGTATTGAATGGTATGCCTCTAAGCCAGGAGAAATATTGATTAATTATAATAGGCCTGATACTGTGAGATGCTGAACAAAGGGACATAAGGGCAGTCAGCACATCACTGATAGGTGCTCAGTACTTAGACGTATCAGGCCCAAAATGTATAATTCACAGCCACAAAGATTGATAAAGTTTACTGCCGTGTTCAACAGTAAGCCTAGGAGCAACCAAAGAGTTAAGACAAAAAATAAATTATACATCTCCTACAGTGCATAGGCTGATGGGCAAGACATGTAAGTCAAAGACAGGCAAAACTAAGAAGTCAATGAGACAATAGTGTAGGGAAGAGGGATTTAGGTTTATTAGGAACTGGGGAACCTCTGGGGAAAGTGACCTATACAGAAGGGATGGGCTCCATCTAAACTAAAATAGAACCAGACTGCTGGCACATAAAATGAAAAAGATTGTAGAGGACCCTTTAAACTAAGGGCTGGAGGAAAGCCTACAGATGGGGAGGTTTGGGCAGAGACGTCCCTTAGGGATGAACTTATTGAAAGGGGAACTCTATATCCTAGTAAAATGCATAAGAAAGAAATTGGTAAAGTAGAGGTAGGAGCTAATGAGGAACAGTCAAACAAAATGGAGTCCCATTTTAAAATAACACATGAAGGCAAGCAACTGAATAGTGACAAAATGTACAAATGCCAGAAGTCTGA
The DNA here is from genome assembly GCF_013100865.1 of Trachemys scripta elegans. Lineage (NCBI taxonomy): Eukaryota > Metazoa > Chordata > Testudines > Emydidae > Trachemys > Trachemys scripta. The sequence continues at coordinate 299,550,687 of NC_048298.1, read as the reverse complement.
GTGCCTGATATTAAATGAGGCTATTGATATAATAGACATCATAGAAACTTGGTGGAATGAGAGTAATCAATGGGAGATAGTACTATCAGGGTGTAATATATAGGAATGACAGAGTAGTTCACCCTCATGGGGGAGTGGCATCATTTGTACAAGAAAGCATAGAATCAAATAAAGCAAAAATCTTACATGAAATAAACTGTACTACAGAATCTCTACAGATAGAAATTCCATGCTTGAATAGTAAGAGTATAGCAGTAGGAATATACTACTGACCACCAGACCAGGATGGTGAAGTTGTTGTGAAATGCTAAGGGACATTAGAGAGGCTACAACAGTAGAAAGCACACTAATAATGGGTGATTCCACCTATCCTCATATTGACTGGGTGAATTGTATCGCAGGGCATGAAGAAAAGATAAAAGCTCTAGGTGCCATTAATGTCTGCTTCTTGGAGTCCTGGAACCCACAATGGGAGAGGCAATTCTTGATATAGTTCTAAGTGGAGCACAGGATCTAGTCCAAGAGGTAACTGTCACTGAGCTGTTCAGTAATAGTGACCATAATGTAACTAAATTTAACATCCTTGTAAGGGTGGCCGGGCAGGGGAGGAGAATGCCCCAAAAACCCCACCATTGTAACATTTAACTTTAAAAAAGGAGAACTACACAAAAACGAGGATGCTTGTTAGACAGAAATTGAAAGGAGCTGTCACAAGGGTTAAATGACTGCAAGCAACATGGAGGCTATTTAAAAACACGACCATAGCGACTCAGACTAAATGTATACCCCAAATCAGAAAGGACAATAAAGGGACCAAAAGAATGTCACCATGACTAAACAGCAGAGTAATGGCAGCCATTAAAGGCAAAAAGGTATCCTTCAACATTAGGAAGTCAAAACCTAGTGAGGATAATAGGAAGGAGCACAAATTCTGGCAGGTTAACAGTGAAAGTAGAAGAAGGCAGGCCAAGAAAGAATTTGAGAAGCAACTTGCTAAAGATACAAAAAGTAACATTAGACTTTTTAAAAGTACATTAGAAGCAGGAAGCCTGCTCAACAGGCAGTGGGGCCACTAGATGACAAAGATGGTAAAGGAGCACAGTTCAAGGAAGACAAGCCCATTGCAGAGAAGCTAGTTAAAAGATAGGTAACAAAGTTTTCAGTTTTCACAATGGAAAGGGTAAACAGTGCGGGGGGGAGGGGGGGAGGCCTCAAGAATCTGTACTGGGTCCTGTGCTGTTCAACATATTTGTTCATTATTCACTTCCTTTTCCAGACCATTAAGTGGTTAAGTTTGCGGATGATACAAAATTATTCAAGATAGTTACATCCAAAGCCGACTGCAAAGAGTTATAAAGAGATCTCACAAAACAGGTTGTCTGGTGGGAAAATGGCAGATGAAATTCAATGCTCAAGTAGTCCTGGATCATCTAGACTTAAGGAACTAAACTCAGCAGCAGCTGTTTCTTGCACCTCCACCACACTCTTCTCTGATCTATACTTTTCTTCAGGAATGTGCATGGTTACATCAATTTGAGATGGAGACATGGATGTTGAGTAGCTGCCAGGTCACCTGCACTCTGACTAACTGGAAGATCAGGCATCTCCTCACCACTCACATCCCCACAGGGCCGGAAGGCTGACCGTGAACATTTGTGTCTATGTATCTCAGGAGAGCTCCTTCCTGCTTAGATAGAAAAGCTTCCTTTGCTTTCATTCTTTTTCTGAATGCTGCCCCAGAGGGGCGTTTTCTTCTTTCACTCATGACTGCTGTTCTGTGCCAGCTATAGTGGCTCTCAACATCAATTGAAGGGGACAAATATGCAGGCTGGTAGCAGGGCCTGAGGGAGGGAAGATATCAGCGTCTTAAGGGCCTAACTGGCTCCTACTACTTCAGTTGACTGCCTGTTCTCCTCAAGTGGGTTCAGGGAAGCAGCAGGAAACTGGAAGCTCCCTGAGAAGCTGGTGTTATTCAGTCCAGGCTCCTGGGGGTGCTAGAGAGGTACATAAAGGCTCCTCCTCCTCCTCTGTCTTCCTGCAGCTCCTGCTGCTTTCTGTTATTCCCTCTCACCTTTTCTCCTGCCTGCCTGTTATATCTCTCGTGCCCTCCTTCCTCCAGCACAGCACTTCACCATCTCTGTGCATCTAGAGCAGAGAGAATACACATGCACCAGCAGCAGACACAATTTTCTACACTCTGGGTCCTAGTGGCGCTCCCCCCCCTCCACTCCCCCAATCTGGCATCTGAGGTGGCCGCCTCAGTTCACCTCATGGTAAGGCCAGCCCTGCACCCATCAGACCAGTCAGCCTCAAACAATTCAAGTTGTTCTGGTGCCACAGTGGCCTCTGGTGGGCAAAAGGCAGAAATGCACCACATTTTCTGCAGGAAAAAAAATTCTGCCTCACGTGGAACTCCCCATAGTGTGGCCAGTGGCAGCAGGGCAGCAAAATAGACCAAAATACCACAACTCTTAACTGCTAAAAAACCCCGACAACTGTCATCTAAAAATAGTCCAATTGGGCTAGAAAATCACATACTTGGCAACCCCCTTAGAATGCTGCCCCCCCCCCCAATGCATGTGCTACTGTGCCTAATTGGAAATCCAGCCCTGGTTAAGGGTATGGAATGGCTTCAATGTGAGGAGAGACTAAAATGATTAGGGCTGTTCAGCTTAGAAAAGACATGATTAAGGGGAGAAACAATAGAGGTCTATAAAATCATGAATGGTGTGGAAAAAGTGAACAGAGAATTTTTTTTACCCTTTCCCACAATACACAATGAAATAAATAGGCAGCAGGTTTAATGCAAACAAGAGGAAGTACTTTTTTCACACAGTGAAAAATTAACCTGTGGAACTCATTGCCATGGGATTTTGTGATGGCCAAAAGGATAATTGGGTTAAAGAAAGAACTAGATATGTTCTTGGAGAGATAGGTCCATCAATCACTATTATTCAAAATGGTCAGGGATGTAACCCCAGACTCAGGATGACCTTAAATCTCTGACTGCAGAAGCCAGGAGGAATACACAGGGATCGATCTCTCCAAATTGTTCTGTATACTCCCCCTGAAGCTCTAGTACGAGCTCCTATCAGAGACAGAATCCTGGGCTAGATGGACCTTCGCTGACCCAGTATGGTATGTCTTATGTTCTTATGTTCCAGAATGTTTGCTGCAATTTATTCCTCTGTAAAACTTTCTTTCAGATTGCTATGATTTCAATAGAGGTAATTCATAGCAATCATATTTTATAAAATAGGTACACTATAAAAGTTTGAATTCAAAAGATTTTTTGTTTCCCCCTACTTAGGGTCAAGGTCTGCCCTTGTATGCCCAATCTGTGATTCCCTTCTGCATGTCATGTTCATGCCAAAAATACTTATTCCAGACTCCTCATGTTTGCAGGTGAAACACAAGAATATAGTACAACTTTAAAATTATTACCATCACATTGATGTACTATATGGGCTTTTTCCAGTAATCTGCAGAAATGGAAAGTTAAACATTAATTTTGTATAGTTGAGTTTCTAGCTATTCTATTTTTGTTAAAGAAGAGGAAAATCTGTCTGAATGTTCAAAATGCTCTACTGAGCAAAAAAGGCAATTCTTTACTTCAAAAGGCTCAGATCGTTTCAGATAGAAGTTGGTACTAACCACAAACTGTTCTTAGTAGCTCTCCTATGCGTCATCTTTTGATACCTTTCCCCTATCTTGCCTTACCATGAAAATCATTGATGTTCAAAGCCTGCATTGTGCTGTGACCCGAAGTGAGGATGCCAAGATATGGTGTCTGAATCAGAATGGTTTTTCTATTGGGATTATTTTAAGTACATTCCAGTGCTTCATTTCATGATCATTCACAGAACAAATATAGTGAGTGTAACTGTTCCTATAAATCTTCCAGTCCTGGAAGAGACCACAGAAGCAGGATAGCATTAGGAAGACAGGGAACTCTTTTGAAATTTGAATGGGTATATATGCTGAAAGTAAATAAACTCGAGCAATCCAGAAAAGTTTGGTTGTTTTGAATATGGGAGTGCACACACCAGTCTTTGATAGGTATGTTACTACTCATACAGCACCTACCTATCTGTCAAGATTAGCAATATGATTTATCTATTCAAATTAGAAGGAATGTAACATAAAAAGAAGCCTGTAAACATTTCTTGCTGCTTTAAAAAGTCACCAGTGTTATCATTTTTATATAATGTGATCAGGTGTAAAGTCAAAAGATCAAAATCCAAAGTAAAGTACTAGTACCTGTGGCATGTTCCTTATTGAGTTCAGACACTTCTGAACCCAAATTTCATACATCATCTCAGGGGAAGCCCTATAGCAAGAATACTGCATTAGAGCTGCCAGGCCCAGTTAACGCAGTTGCTGACCAATGCAATTTAACTAGATAACTCTATTTGTATATCCTGGCTCATTGTTGAAAGGATCTGTGAGTTCTGTCTTGTCTTTTGACCAATACATCTGGACAAGGCTCTTTTGTATGTCCATTGCTTTGAGAATACACAAAACATGGGGGAGAAGTACCCTCTGAAACCTGTAAACTCTGCACTGATAGCCTTGCATATATGTAAAAGCAGTCTGTAAAATACTCTTGTAATCAGGGCCGGCTCCAGCATTTCTGGAGCCGGCCCTGATTCCAAGCAAAAAAAAAAAAAAAAAAAAAAAAAGCCGCGATCATGATCTGCAGCAGTTCAGCGTCAGGTCCTTCGCTCCTAGAGGGAGTGAGGGACCTGCCGCCCCCGAATTGCCGCAGGTGCCGCCCCTCTCCCTTGGCCGCCCCAAGCACCTGCTTGTTAATCTGGTGCCTGGAGCTGGCCCTGATTGTAATGCAGACAAATTTCTGACATACTTCCAAAATTCACCTTCTAAATTGCACAGGATATACACCAGCATAAATACAAATAATTGAGGTCAGTGGAGTTACTCTGGATTTATGCCGGTGTACCTGGGATCAGAATCTGGCCCAAAGTGATTTATACTGTAACTGATAATGTGTAATGGAAGCTAGGTCTCTCAACAGATTCAAATAAATGATGGTTCAGTATTATAGGGCTGTCAATAAATTGCAGTTGACTCAAGCAATTAACTTAAAACGTATTAACTCGATTAAAAAATTTAATCACAATCACAGTTTTAATCGCACTGTTAAACAATAATAGAATACCAATTTAAATTTATTGTAAATATTTGTGGATGTTTTTCTACATTTTCAAATATATTGATTTCAATTACAACATAGAATACAAAGTGTACAGTGCTCACTTTATATTATTTTTTATTACAAATATTTGCACAGTAAAAAAAAATAAACAAAATAAATAGTATTTTTCAATTCACCTCATACAAGTACAGTGATGTGTTCTCTTTATTGTGAAAGTGCAATTTACAAATGTAGATATTTTTGTTACATAACTGCACTCAAAAATAAAACAATGGGAAACTTTAGAGTCTACAAGCCCACTCAGTCCTACTTCTTGTTCAGCCAATTGCTAAGACAAACAAGTTTGTTTGCATTTATGGGAGATAATGCTGCCCACTTCTTATTTACAATGTCACCTGAAAATAGGGTGACCAGACAGCAAATGTGAAAAATCGGGATGGGGGTGGGGGGTAATAGGAACCCACACAAGAAAAAGACCCAAAAATCTGGACTGTCCCTATAAAACCAGGACATCTGGTCACCCTACCTGAAAGTGAGAACAGGTGTTCGCATGGCACTTTTGTAGTCGGCATTGCAAGCTATTTATGTGCCAGATATGCTAAACATTCATATGCCCCTTCATGCATATGGCCACCTTCATGCATATGGCCACCATGGCCATCATTCCAGAGGACATACTGATGACGCATGTTAAAAAAAAAAGTGCTAATTAAATTTATGATTGAACTCCTTGGGGGACAATCGTATGTCTTCTGCTCTGGTTTTACCCACATACTGCAATAACATGAAATATATGGCAGAATTTCTGCATCCTTTTTGGTTGTCCATTGACAAATAGATTCATATTATAAACATCAATCTATAACCAGCCAAATTTGTAATTTATTGTAAATTAGACTGAAGTTTATGTTAATGGAATACAGGTAGGTATGGTTAATCTATACCTGGTTTATCTGTGCATGTACGTCTCCCAATGGCATCAATGCATACAGATAAATCAGGTACTTATTGTCATGCACAGGTACCAGTTTGATTTATTAATCTTAATTTTTTAAATCCCAATTAAAAGGAGGTTGCTAAAAGATGCAAGATAACCAGGTCCAATTACACTTTTTTCTCTGTATAAATCAACAAAATTAGTCTTAAAATTTATCCACAAAACTTAGAGCATGAATGTGTGACTGCTATATGCTATTGTTAATTATAATGTGTCTTTCAAAAACGGATTCCTTTAAGATATCTGCAGGGAATCTGAACATAATGATATATAGAAATCGCGGAACTGGGGCATTTATTTAAAATAAAATCAATACACTAAGTTTTGACTGATCTAAAAAGCTTTACATCTGTAGTTATTTGAACTATACACTCTTTGTGAGTGTACAGTCTTTTGAACAAGTATCAGGGGGTAGCCGTGTTAGTCTGTATCTACAAAAACAACAAGGAGTCTGGTGGCACCTTAAAGACTAACAGATTTATTTGGGCATAAGCTTTCATGGGTAAAAATCTCACTTCTTCAGATGCAAGTCTTTTGAACAGTAGTTTGCAAAACAAGGCAGAAACTACATTTTTCTAAATCATTTGAGACTATTTGGACTCAAAGACTTTTGTAGATTTTGGGAGAAGTGAGGGGAGGTTGTCTTTTGTTTTTTGTTTGTTTTGCTTTTTTTACATCTTTGGTATCCTTAAAATATTTTCTGTTATAGTTTGCTGAAAGTAGTGCCATAAAGAATTGGATATTTGGTATATTTACAATATTCTATTGGACTCCCTTCATTCCTTTATAAACATGGTGTATTCCTTAAGGATTTCAGGGCACAATAACCCTAATAATCAGCAGGAAATCATAATTCTTTGAGACTGAGATCTCATATCACTGGACACTCAAATTAATGAATCCCAGATTAGTGGAGACAAAACATATATTATATCTGACATATGGAAATAGTAAATAGGCCAATTATGGCACCATCAAGTGCTTTCTTTAATGACCTGAAAATCAAAAAGGAATCCTACAAAATATGGAAACATGGACAACTTGCTAAGGCGGAGTATAAAAGAAACGCACAAGCTTGTAAGGACAAAATCAGAAAGGCTAAGGCGCAAAATGAGTTACGCCTAACAAGGGACATAAAAGGCAATCAGAAGAGGCTCTTTAAATACATTAGGAGCAAGAGAAAGATAAAAGAAAGTGTAGGTCTTCTACTTAGTGGGAAAGGTGACCCTTAACAAATGACATCAAGAAGGCTGAGGTGTTTAATGGCTATTTTGATCAATCTTCACTAAAAAGGTTAAGGGTGACCAGCTACTGAACACAATTAACAAGAGGGAAAGAAGGCAAGCCAAAATAGGGAAAGAACAGGTTAAAGAATATTTAAATAAGCTAGATGTATTCAAGTCAGCAGGGACTCATGAAATTCATCTGAAGATACTTAAGGAACTAGCTGAAACAATCTCGGAACTGTTAGCAATTATCTTTGAGAACTCCTGGAGGATGGGTGAAATCCTCTGGGACTGGAGAAGGGCAAACATAGTGCCTGTCTTTAAAAAGGGGAACAAAAAGGACCAGGAGAATGATAGACCAGTTAGTCTAACTTCAATACTTGGAAAAATACTGGAACAAATTATTAAACAATAGATATGTAAGCAGCTAGCGGATAATAGGGTTATAAGGAATAGCCAGCATGGAATTTGTCGAGAACAGATCATGCCAAACCAACCTAATTTCCTTCTTTGATAGGGTTACTGGCCCAGTGGATGGAGATGGAGCAGTAGACATGATATATCTTGATTTTTAGTAAAGGCTTTTGACAGTTCCTCATGACATTCTCATAAGCAAACTCAGGGAAATGTGGTCTAGATTAAATTACTATGAGGTGGGTGCACAACTGATTGAAAGATCATATTCAAAGCGTACTTAATAATGGTTTGCTATCAGACTGGGAGGGTGTATCTACTGTGCCGTTGCAGGGATCAGTCCTGGGTCCAGTACTATATTTTCTTTAATAGCTTGGATAATGGAATGGAGAGTATGATTATAAAATTTGTGGATGACCCCAAGCTGGGAGTGGTTGCAAGCACTTTGGAGGTCAGGATTAGAATTCAAAATGACCTTGACAAATTGGAGAATTGGTCTGAAATCAACGAGATGAAATTCAATAAAGAGAAAAGCAAAGTAATACACTTAGGAAGGAAAAGTCAAATGTACAACTACAAAATGGGGAATAACTGGCTAGGTGGTAGCACTACTAAAAAGGATCTGGGGGTTATATTGGATAACAACTTGAATGTAAATCAACAATGTGATGAGTTGTGAAAAAGGCTAATATCATTCTGGGGTGTGTTGACAAGAATGTCGAGTGTCAGACATGGGAAGTAATTGTCCTGCTCTACTTGGCACAGGTGAGGCCTGAGCTAGAGTACTGTGTCCAGTTCTGGGTGCCATGTTTAGGAAAGATGTGGGCAAATTGCAGAGAACCCAGAGAAAAGTAATGAAAATGATAAAAGATTTAAAAAACCTGGCCTATGAGGAAAGGTTAAAAACACTGGGCATGTCTAGTCTTGAGAAAAGAAGACTGAGGGGGGACTTGATAATAGTCTTCAAATTTGTTAAGTGTTTTATTTTATTAGAGAGGCTATGATCAATTGTCCTCCAAGTCCACTGAAGGTAGGACAAGAAATAATGGGCTTAATATGCAGCAAGAGAGAGTTAGGTAAGATATTAGGAAAACCTTTCTAACTATAAGGATAGTTAAGCTCTGGATAGGTTTCCAAGGGAGGTATACAATCCTCTTAATTGGAGGTTTTTAAGAATGGGTTGGACAAACACCTGTCAGGTTTACTAGACCATTTAGCACAGGAGCCTGGACTTGATGACCTCAAGGTAGCTTCCAGTCCTATACATTTCTATGATTCTATACTCTTCCATAAACAAGCTCACTGTGATGAACAAAATACTAAGAGTAGTCTTGTTGCAATAGCATATTGTGCATTGTGCACAGGCTACTTATTACCATGTGATTTGGGAAATACACTTTTTCGTGTAATTCAGGATGTGATAACTAAAATAAAACTATTTTAAAGTTTGTTTATAGATAACGAAATTTACTTCTTTTCCAGAGACCTGGAAACTACAGAGGTTCCAAATATAAAGTCAAGAATGTTTCAGTCCCTGAAGAACCTTTCCTACATGCATGTATGGAAAATAGCAGACATCATGGTGACATTTCTTTAGCATATAAGAATGTACAAAGTAGCTCTGATTATTAAGTCTTTCCATATTATTAAATACTAAAATATTTGTCACAATGGAGTCCAGTTTCTGCAAAAAATGTTAAGTATATCATTTTATACAAATAAAATAAAGAAAAATACATTTTCTCCATGTAATTCATATTTCCATAGGGCATCACCCCTCTCTTCCCCACACTGTAACCACTTTTATGACATCGGGTGGTGGGGGTTTCTGCCTGATTACTTGGAGTTACGTATACTTCTGGGAAGCAGAATAGCTCTTCAAGTGATTAACATCATAAGAGAGGTAGAGTTACCCAAAAATTTACTGTATGCAAAGAGTACGTATCTTTTGGCTGGGGGAAGAGCTGTATATGTTTGTGCAGACAGTTTCACGTGACTATTTTCCTCTACTGTCATGTCTCAGTAGCTTCATAACATGTCATAGCTTGTAGTACTATTGGATGCCTCTGAACTACAAAACCCTTTTTTCCCCCTGTTTTTGAGGCAGAGGACCCTTATGGATCATGTTTTCTCTCACCTCATTGACCCCAGCCAGGACACATGCCACAAGGTCTCTCTCCTCTCCAAGGCAGTAACTATAGGGTCAATCTCACTCTAACTGAACATCTTTAATCTTTTGCTCTAGCACTTCATTCTAGGCTGCCTTTTTTTTCTTTTGTGGCTCCCTCATAATATTCACATTCAGGGCCGGCTCTACCACCATTTTTGCTGCCCCAAGCAAAACAAAAAAACGCTCGTACTGTGCCGCCCCAAGAATGGACGGAATGCCGCCCCTTAGCATGTGCCACCCCAGGCACGTGCTTCCTCCGCTGGTGCCTGGAGCCGGCCCTGTTCACATTTGCTACCTCTCTACCATGACACACAAAGTAAGCAGTCTGCAGCAAGTGTGCAGTGTTCTTCTTCACTTTGTTTCTAGAGCTCAAATTATACTCTGTCCGACATCCCTCAACTCTTCTTGAAAACTGAAAGCTTTATAATTTTCCTAGCTTCCCCATGCCATCCAAGTGTGAAACTTAAATAGATTTCTGTATGATTGGCAGACCCACCCACTAAACGGCTGGGTCACACCTACATGCTGTCATTTGGCATATCAACTTTCATACATTTCACAATAATTTCAGAAAAATAGTGTCTTCTAATGAATATTTTCCCATTTTAATTTTATTGTGTATTTGTATCTTTCATATTTTTATACTTTTGATATTCGTTAACAATTTATTATCCACGTGCATCATTTCACAAATAGAGTGGGAAGTTTTACAATTATAGATGGATACAAATGTTTGATTTTGGAATTTGATCTTTATGCCAATATTTTGTTACAGCCCTTTAGGGCCCCAATTCAGCAAAGCACTCAAGCACAGGCTTAACTTCAAGCATGTGCCTAAAGCATTCCGCAAAGTGCTTAATCAAATGTTTAAGTTTCACTGAAGTCAATGGGACTTAACATGCTTAAAGTTTTTAAGTGCTTTGATGTATTAGAGCCTTTATGCCCAGTCCTGCAACCCTTATTCATGCTAGTAGTTCCACTGAAACCAGTGGAATTACTTGCTTGACTCAGGGTTGGATGATTAGACCCTTTGTTAGCAGTTGGTGGTAAGAGTATTCTTATGATTTTGTGTGATTCACAATATTAATGTTTGTTTTTTTCTTCAAATATGCATGAGGTCTTCATTGGGTATCTTATACACTTAGCTACTGTTCTTGCATATGGAACATAACGTCTGAGTTGACAAAATATGCAATAATGCCCTCCTGTGTATGTCAGACCAAGATAAAGCTTTTAGAAGGAGAGATCCATGAAACAAACTCTGTCACTCTAAAGGTTTGGGAGGTGTTAGAACCAAGAGCATAGATGCTACTATAAAGTATCATAAGTTATATTTCCATGGACAGCAGGTATCATAGACTGTGAGAGGCTGTGCCTCCCCAAACAGCCAGGTGTGGCCCCACCCAGAATCTGCCCTTAGACCCCCCCCCCCATCCTGCTTCCCACTCGGTGTTGCTCCAGTCTCCCTATGCGGTATCCCCGGATCAGGCTGGTTGCATGCCGCCTGCCCTCCCAGCGCTCCGAGGCTGGGGAGGCTGGAGCTGTGCTGCCTGCCCTCCTGGCGCTCTGGGGCTGGGGAGGCTGCGGGCACAGCACCTGCTCTTCTGGGGCTGGGGGCACTAGCCTGCGGCTGAGGTCAGCGGTCGGAGGGCTCTGGACTCTGGCAGGGGGCGTGGAAGGGGCAGGGCCTCGGGTGGAAGGGCGTGGCTGGGGGCTAGCCTCCCCTAACCTGTGATTCACGCGCCACCAATGTATATTTTCTTTTGGTAAATATATGTCAATTAGGGCTGTCAAGTGATTTAAAAAATTAATCACGATTACTCGCACAATTAAAAAAAATTAATCGTGCGATTAATCGCACTGTTAAACAATAAGAGAATACCATTTATTTAAATATTTTTGGACGTTTTCAAATATATTGATTTCAATTACAACACAGAATACAAAGTGTACAGTGCTTATTTTATTTTTTGATTACAAACATTTGCACTGTAAAAAACAAAAGAAATAGTGTATTTCAATTCACCTAATACAAGTACTGTAGTGCAATCTCTTTATAATGAAAGTTGAACTTACAAATGTTGAATTATGTACAAAAAATAACTGCATTCAAATATAAAACAATGTAAAACTTTAGAACCTACAAGTCCACTCAGTCCTACTTCTTGTTCAGGCAATCGCTCAGACAAACAAGTTTGGTTACAATTTGCAGGAGATAATGCTGCCCACGTCTTGTTTACAATGTCACCTGAAAGTGAGAACAAGTGTTTGCATAGCACTGTTGTAGCCGGCATTGCAAGATATTTACATGCCAGATGCACTAAGGATTCCTTCATGCTTCAGCCACCATTCCAGAATACATGCATCCATGCTCATGACGGGTTCAACTCGATAACGATCCAAATCAGAGCCGACCGACACATGTTCATTTTCACCTTCTGAGTCAGATGCCACCAGCAGAAGGTTAATTTTCTTTTTTGGTCGTTTGGGCTCTGTAGTTTCCGCATCAGAGTGTTGCTCTTTTAAGACATCTGAAAGCATTCTCCACACCTCGACTCTCTCAGATTTTGGAAGGCACTTCAGATTCTTAAACCTTGGGTCGAGTGCTGTATCCATCCTTAGAAACCTTCTTTTCGTTTTGCCAAATCTGCTGTGAAAGTGTTCTTAAAACGAACATGTGCTGGGTCATTATCCATCACTGCAATAACATGAAATATATGGCAGAATGCGGATAAAACAGAACAGGAGACATACAATTCTCCCCCAAGACGTTCAGTCACAAATTTAATTAACACATTTTTCTTTAACAAGCATCAGCAGCATGGAAGCATGTCCTCTGTAATGGTGGCCAAAGCATGAAGAGGTATATGAATATTTAGCATATCTGGCACGTAAATACCTTGCAAGGCCAGCTACAAAAGTGCCATGCGAATGACTGTTCTCACTTTCAGGTGACATTGTAAATAAGAAGCAGTCAGCAGTATCTGCATAAATGTAAACAAACTTGTTTGTCTCAGCAATTGGCTGAACAAAAAGTAGAACTGAGTGGATGTGTAGGCTCTAAAGTTTTACATTGTTTTATTTTTGAGTGCAGTTATGCAACAAAAAAAAAACCTACATTTGTAAGTTACACTTTCACAATAAAGAGATTGCACTTCAGTACTTGTATGAGGTGAACTGAAAAATACAATTTATTTTATCATTTTTACAGTGCAAATATTTGTAATTAAAATCATAATATAAAGTAAGCACTGTACACTTTGTATTCTCTGTTGTAATAGAAATCAATATATTTGAAAATGTAGCATAACATCCAAAAATATTTAATAAGTTTCAATTGGCATTCTATTGTTTAACAGTGCGATAAATCATGACACATTTTTTTAATCACAGTTAATTTTTTTTAGTTAACCATGTGAGTTAACTGCGATTAATCAACAGCCCTAATGTCAATAGCTTTAAACTTACTATTATTTTTAGTATACATTGGGAATGAACTTTTCCACACAAACCCCTTCTGCAGAAATGGGCCTTCCTCAGAAACCACATTCCATCTGGCCTAAGAAGTCAGAATTGTCAGCTCACTAACATATATGAGATCTAGTCTGCTGAGGGCCTTAAATGTCAACTATCAACTTACAGTCAGTCCACACACCAGCAGTCTGATAATGCAGAAAGCAAAGTAGTGTCCTGGCAAAATCTTTTCTGCCAAGACATGGTAACAGATCTGCATCTTTGTCAACCCAGTATGAAGAAAAGGAAGGCAGCAGAATTGGATTAGTGCAAAGGGATGCATTAGGGTCACCAGTTCAAAGTAGCCACATTCTCAAAACAAAACCAGCTTTGAGCTGATTTGACAAAAAGCCTTCTAATATCAGCCACAGATCAAGGGCTTCACACTGGCGGCATGTTACACTAACTAATGCGAAATGCTATTCACATTACACCTCCTACTTAAACCAATAGGCATAATTTTGATTGTTAGAATTTCCTCTCTTTCACTTCTTTAGGTGTAATTGCATATCTAATACATAACTGTGACTTTGACCTGTGCTTGAACAGCAGTTTTATATGTTCATTTCTTTGCTTTCAACTATTTCAAAAATTTTCCGTATTGTTCCTATGCACGCCATGTGCAAATGTGCACACCATTAACAGATGGGATTTCATCATTTGAGAACCTCTTGGCTAATGTTCTTAGAGTATTTGTCTGGGTCATAGCTTGTGTTACCTGTTTTGGGAATCTTTTTGTCATTGGAATGAGATCATTTATCAGTGCTGAAAACAAGACGCACACCACGTCTATCAAAATGTTGTGTTGTAAGTATATATTAGTGGTATTATTTTTAAATCAGACAGACCATTGTACTATGTACATTAGAGTATTCCACCATTTACATTATAGATAAAAATATAAGCAAGGCATTAACTTCAAAATATTAGTAAACTTTGCTATTTTTGTCCCATTTTCCAATATTCTAAATATAAGCAGAAAGTTGCTTTTAACCCTTAAATTCAAATGGTCAAGATGTATAAGAAGAGTCTATGCAGCCTAATGGTTTCACTTTATTAATTTTACTGTTAATTTTACATCCAAGAAAACAGAAAGGTTAACCAGTGCTAGACTGGCTATTGCATGCATTTTGTGATGTGCCGTGCCATCTTATTCTTCTCAGTTTTGGCACCAGCAAGTAGTAAACTTCACTGTGGTTTATAAATTCCATGTTTCATAATTAGCCAGAAAATTATATTGACTCCAAATTAATGCACCATATTTTGTCTAACAATAATTTTGGAATTAAGAGTCTGCATTTGAACAATATTAACACAGGGCCAAATTTAGATCTGCTATAAACAAGTGCAACTTCTTTAAAGTCAATTTATACTGGCTTCCATTTATAAAATGAGTGTGTGATGCTGCCCTCTTCTAGCCTATAGAGAGGATATGGAATCTGATTCTACGTCCAGGCTAAGAGAATTCTCCCTTGGCTCAAGTAGTACTAGCTTGTAGTTTCATCTCCCTACCTGTATGTGATTTTCAAATGAGAGGTGTCGGTTACCTGCAGTTCATAGATTTACTACAGTGCCATAACCTAGTATTCATGGCATGATCTCAGACTAGGGTGACCAGATGTCCCAATTTTATAGAGACAGTCCCGATTTTTGGGTCTTTTTCTTATATAGGCTCCTATTACCTCCCACCCCCTGTCCCAGTTTTTCTCACTTGCTGTCTGGTCACCCTATCTCAGCCACTTCATAGAATCATAGAATCATAGAATATCAGAGTTGGAAGGGACCTCAAGAGGTCATCTAGTCCAACCCCCTGCTCAAAGCAGGACCAATTCCCAGCTAAATCATCCCAGCCAGGGCTTTGTCAAGCCGGGCCTTAAAAACCTCCAAGGAAGGAGACTCCACCACCTCCCTAGGTAACGCATTCCAGTGTTTCACCACCCTCCTAGTGAAATAGTTTTTCCTGATATCCAACCTGGACCTCCCCCACTGCAACTTGAGACCATTGCTCCTTGTTCTGTCATCTGCCACCACTGAGAACAGCCGAGCTCCATCCTCTTTGGAACCCCCCTTCAGGTAGCTGAAGGCTGCTATCAAATCCCCCCTCATTCTTCTCTTCTGGAGACTAAACAATCCCAGTTCTCTCAGCCTCTCCTCATAAGTCATGTGCTCCAGACCCCTAATCATTTTTGTTGCCCTCCGCTGGACTCTTTCCAATTTTTCCACATCCTTCTTGTAGTGTGGGGCCCAAAACTGGACACAGTATTCCAGATGAGGCCTCACCAATGTCGAATAAAGGGGAACGATCACGTTCCTCGATCTGCTGGCAATGCCCCTACTTATACAGCCCAAAATGCCGTTAGCCTTCTTGGCAACAAGAGCACACTGTTGACTCATATCCAGCTTCTCGTCCACTGTGACCCCTAGGTCCTTTTCAGCAGAACTGCTACCTAGCCATTCGGTCCCTAGTCTGTAGCAGTGCATGGGATTCTTCCGTCCTAAGTGCAGGACTCTGCACTTGTCCTTGTTGAACCTCATCAGGTTTTTTTCTGCCCAATCCTCTAATTTGTCTAGGTCCCTCTGTATCCGATCCCTACCCTCTAGTGTATCTACCACGCCTCCTAGTTTAGTGTCATCTGCAAACTTTCTGAGAGTGCAGTCCACACCATCCTCCAGATCATTAATAAAGATATTAAACAAAACCGGCCCCAGGACCGACCCTTGGGGCATTCCACTTGAAACCGGCTGCCAACTAGACATGGAGCCATTGATCACTACCCGTTGAGCCCGACAATCTAGCCAGCTTTCTATCCACCTTACAGTCCATTCATCCAGCCCATACTTCTTTAACTTGGTGGCAAGAATACTGTGGGAGACCGTATCAAAAGCTTTGCTAAAGTCAAGGAATAACACATCCACTGCTTTCCCCTCATCCACAGAGCCAGTTATCTCATCATAGAAGGCAATTAGGTTAGTCAGGCACGACTTCCCCTTCGTGAATCCATGCTGACTGTTCCTGATCACTTTCCTCTCCTCTAAATGTTTCATAATTGATTCCTTGAGGACCTGCTCCATGATTTTTCCAGGGACTGAGGTGAGGCTGACTGGCCTGTAGTTCCCTGGATCCTCCTTCTTCCCTTTTTTAAAGATGGGCACTACATTAGCCTTTTTCCAGTCATCTGGGACCTCCCCCGATCGCCATGAGTTTTCAAAAATAATGGCTAATGGCTCTGCAATCTCACCCGCCAACTCTTTTAGCACCCTCGGATGCAGCGCATCCGGCCCCATGGACTTGTGCACGTCCAGTTTTTCTAAATAGTCCTGAACCACTTCTTTCTCCACAGAGGGTTGGTCACCTTCTCCCCATGCTGTACTGCCCAGTGCAGCAATCTGGGAGCTGACCTTGTGCGTGAAGACAGAGGCAAAAAAATCATTGAGTACATTAGCTTTTTCCACATCCTCTGTCACTAGGTTGCCTCCCTCATTCAGTAAGGGGCCCACACTTTCCTTGATTTTCTTCTTGTTGCTAACATACCTGAAGAAACCCTTCTTGTTACTCTTAACATCTCTTGCTAACTGCAACTCCAAGTGTGATTTGGCCTTCCTGATTTCACTCCTGCACGCCTGAGCAATATTTTTATACTCCTCCCTGGTCATTTGTCCAATCTTCCACTTCTTATAAGCCTCTTTTTTGCATTTAAGATCAGCAAGGATTTCACTGTTTAGCCAAGCTGGTCGCCTGCCATATTTACTATTCTTTCTACACATCGGGATGGTTTGTTCCTGCAACCTCAATAAGGATTCTTTAAAATACAGCCAGCTCTCCTGGACCCCTTTGCCCTTCATGTTATTCTCCCAGGGGATCCTGCCCATCTGTTCCCTGAGGGAGTCAAAGTCTGCTTTTCTGAAGTCCAGGGTCCGTATTCTGCTGCTCTCCTTTCTTCCTTGTGTCAGGATCCTGAACTCGACCATCTCATGGTCACTGCCTCCCAGGTTCCCATCCACTTTTGCTTCCCCTACTAGTTCTTCCCTGTTTGTGAGCAGCAGGTCAAGAAAAGCTTTGCCCCTAGTTGGTTCCTCCAGCACTTGCACCAGGAAATTGTCCCCTACACTTTCCAAAAATTTCCTGGATTCCTGTGCACCGCTGTATTGCTCTCCCAGCAGATATCAGGGTGATTAAAGTCTCCCATGAGAACCAGGGCCTGCGATCTAGCAATTTCTGCTAGTTGCCAGAAGAAAGCCTCGTCCACCTCATCCCCCTGGTCTGGTGGTCTATAGCAGACTCCAACCACAACATCACCCTTGTTGCTCCCACTTCTCAACTTTATCCAGAGACTCTCAGGTTTTTCTGCAGTATCATACCGGAGCTCTGAGCAGTCATACTCCTCTCTTACATACAACGCAACTCCCCCACCTTTTCTGCCCTGCCTGTCCTTCCTGAACAGTTTATATCCATCCATGACAGTACTCCAGTCATGTGAGTTGTCCCACCAAGTCTCTGTTATTCCAATCACATCATAGTTCCCTGACTGTGCCAGGACTTCCAGTTCTCCCTGCTTGTTTCCCAGGCTTCTTGCATTTGTGTATAGGCACTTAAGATAACTCAACGATCGTCCCTCTTTCTCAGCATGAGACAGGAGTCCTCCCCTCTTGCGCTCTCCTGCTTGTGCTTCCTCCCAGGATCCCATTTCCCCACTTACCTCAGGGCTTTGGTCTCCTTCCCCCGGTGAACCTAGTTTAAAGCCCTCCTCACTAGGTTAGCCAGCCTGCTGGCGAAGATGCTCTTCCCTCTCTTCGTTAGGTGGAGCCCATCTCTGCCTAGCACTCCTTCTTCTTGGAACACCATCCCATGGTCGAAGAATCCAAAGCCTTCTCTCCGACACCACCTGCGTAGCCATTCGTTGACTTCCACGATTCGACGGTCTCTACCCCGGCCTTTTCCTTGCACAAGGAGGATGGACGAGAACACCACTTGCGCCTCAAACTCCTTTATCCTTCTTCCCAGAGCCACGTAGTCTGCAGTGATCCGCTCAAGGTCATTCTTGGCAGTATCATTGGTGCCCACGTGGAGAAGCAGGAAGGGGTAGCGATCCGAGGGCTTGATGAGTCTCGGCAGTCTCTCCGTCACATCGTGTATCCTAGCTCCTGGCAAGCAGCAGACCTCTCGGTTTTCCCGGTCAGGGCGGCAGATAGATGACTCAGTCCCCCTGAGGAGGGAGTCCCCGACCACCACCACCTTCCTCCTCCTCTTGGGAGTGGTGGTCGTGGAACCCCCATCCCTAGGACAGTGCATCTTTTGCCTTCCAGTCGGTGGAGTCTCCTTCTGCTCCCTTCCCTCAGATGGGCCATCTAGTCCACTCTCCGCATTAGCACCTGTAGAGAGAACATGGAAACGATTGCTCACCTGTATCTCCATTGCTGGTGCATGGACGCTCCTCTTTCTTCTTCTGGAGGTCACATGCTGCCAAACCTCCTCACAATCCTTCTGTCCCTGCTGCGCCTGCTCTGAATCTTCAGAACATTGTGGCCGTAGAAGCATCTCCTGACGTCTGTCCAGGAAATCTTCATTTTCCCTTATGCAACGCAGAGTCGATACTTGTTTCTCCAGCCCTCGAACCTTCTCCTCCAATATGGAGACCAGCTTGCACTTTGTACAGACAAAGTCGCTTCTGTCCTGCGGAAGAAAGACAAACATGGCACAACCTGTGCAGGTTACAACAGCTGATCGCTCACCTTCCATATCACCGTCCTCTTAGGAGCTTCCTCAACTGTTGCAGGAACTACTCGGAGACACCTGCAGATGAAAGCCTCAGTGCCTAGCACTCAGTGCCTAGCACTTCCATCAAATTCATTCTGATGCCACAAACTCTGGGTTAAATTACATTACTGCATATGTCAGCCAGGATCTGGCCAATTCTAAAAACATTTTTAGTATATAAATCTTTAAATTGAATAACTATTTTTAATAAACTCTGAACATTTCTTTTTAAATAGGTACTGATTGTCTGATGGGAGTGTACTTCTTCTCCATTGAAGTCTTTGACATTAAATACTGTGGAAAATATAAAAAATATGCTGTGCTGTGGATGGAGAGTTTACCATGTCATATCATGGGTTTCCTGGCCATGTTTTCTACAGAGGTCTCTGTCTTGTTGTTGACATATCTGACTTTGGAAAAATATTTAGTAATTGTCTTTCCCTTCAGTAATATCTGACCAGGAAAGCATCAGACAATAATAATCCTTGTATCCATATGGTTTATTGGATTTGTAATAGCAATAATCTCATTTTGGGATGAGGATTTTTTTGGAAATTATTATAGAAAAAATGGAGTTTGTTTCCCACTTTATTCTGATCAAACAGAAGAAATTAGAGGCAAGGGGTATTCTCTTGGGATTTTTCTTGGTAAGTTTAATATTTTCATACATCTTTATTACTTGTTTCTCTTATTGCACTACAAAAACTGATTTCCAGACAACAGAAAACTCATGTAGAGTAGATATATTTTTACAGTGGTCCCAATGATTGTTCAACAGGCTTCCTGCTTCTGAAGTACTTAATTTTTTTTCCTGCTAGTTTTTGTGTCTTTTACTAGTTGCTCTTCAAATTCCTTTTTGGCCTGTCTACTTATACTTTGACACATGACTTGCCAGAGTTTATGTTCCTTTTTTATTTTCCTCAGTGGGATTTGACCTCCTATTTTTCAAAGATGTCTTTTTGTCTCTACCTACCTCTTTTACTCTGTTGTTTAGCCATTGTGGCATTTTTTTGGTCATCTTACTGTTGTTTTTTTATTTGGGATATACTTATAGTTTGAGCCTCTGTTATGATGTTTTTAAAAAGTTTCCATGCAGCTTGCAGGCATTTCCCTCTTGTGATCATTCCTTTTAATTTCCATCTAACTAGCCTCCTCATTTTTGTGTAATTCCTCTTTAAGAAGTTAAATGCTACTCTGGTGGGTTTCTTCTATATTCCCTCACTTATAGGGATGTTAAATTTAATTAAATTATGCTCACTATTACCGAACAGTTCAGCTATATTCACCTCTTGATCCAGAACCTGTGCTCCACTTAGGAATTGTCTCTCCCCTTGTGGGTTCTAGGACTAGCTGCTCCAAGAAGCAGTCATAAATGGTGTCTAGAAATTTTATCTCTGCATCCCATCCTGAGGTTACATGTACTCAGTCAATATGGGGATAGTTGAAATCCTCCATTTTTATTAGGGTTTCTGTTTATTTAGCCTCTGTAATTTCCATGAGCATTTCACAGTCACCATCCTGGTCAGGTAGTCAGTGGCATATTCCTACTGCTATACTCTTATTATTCAAGCATGGAATTTCTATTCACAGAGATTCTATGGTACTGTTTGATTCAAGATTTTTACTATATTTCACTCTATATTTTATTTCACATGTAGTGCCACTCCAACACCAGTGCAACCTATTCGGTCATTCCTGTATATTTTATACCCTGGTCTTACTGTGTCCCATTGAGAATCATTGTATCAGCAAGTTTCTGTAATGCCTATTATATCAATATCCTCATTTAATATAAGGCACTCAAGTTCACCCATCTTAGTATTTAGACTTCTAGCATTTGTAAAATTTGTCACTATTTAGTTGTCTGCCTTCATGCGATGTAATTGAATGGGACTCCTTTTTGTTTGACTGTTTCTCTTCAGTTCCTACCTGTACTTTATCAACTTCTGTCCTTTCCTCTTTATTAAGATATAGTTTATCCCCTTTAATAAATCCTCCTTAAGGGATGTGTCTGTTCAAACCATGTGCTTCTCTGCACCTGTCAGCTTTCCTCCAGTTCTGACTTAAAAACCCCTCTATGACCTTTTTAATTTTACATGCCTGCAATCCGGTTCCATTTTAGTTTAGATGGAGCCCAACCTTCCTATAAAGACTCCTCCTTTCCTAAAAGGTTCTCCAGTCCCTAATAAACCTAAATCCCTCCTCTGAACACCATCGTCTCATCCACGCATTGAGACCCTGAAGTTCTGCCTGTATAACTGGCCCTGCATGGGGAACTGGAAGCATTTTCCAGAATGCTACCAAGGAGGTCCTGAATTTTAATCACTTACCTAGCAGACTAAATTTGGCACCCAGGACCTCTCCTCTACCTTTCTACCTAATGTACCATGACCACTGTCTGCTCCCAGCACTGCATATAAGTCTGTCTAGATGTTTCGAGAAGTCTGCAATCTTTACACCTGGCAGACAATTCACCATGCAGTTCTTCCAGTCATCACACATCCAACTATCTATATTTCTAATAATCAAATCCCCCATTACTATTACCTGTCTTTTTCTAATATCCTGGGGCCCCTCCCCCAGAGAAGTATCCTTAGTATTCCTGCACAATAATGGGGGCCCCTCTCCCTGGAGAGGTATCCTCTGTGTTCCTCTACAAGAGGATTTTTATCCAAGTCCACTTTACAGTCCACAAGTAGGAGTTGCATGCATATCAGCAAGGGAGGTTTAGGCTGGACATTAGGAAAAAGTTCCTAACTGTCAGGGTGGTTAAACACTGGAATAAACTGCCTAGGGAGGTTGTGGAATCTCCATCTCTGGAGATATTTAAGAGTAGGTTAGATAAATGTCTATCAGGGATGGTCTAGACAGTATTTGGTCCTGCCATGTGGGCAGGGGATTGGATTTGATGACCTCTCAAGGTCCCTTCCAGTCCTAGAATCTATGAATCAGCTGGCATGATTTGGTGCTAACTCTTGCAACATTTTCTTGTCTCTCTTTATGTGCAGCTCTGCTCCCTCCATGCTGTTTGCTGCAAGAGAGGAGCACATGGCCCTTGGGGAGGCGGGTTGGATTTCTGTAATCACACCCTATGTTTGTAACATATACATATATTTGTTAATATATAGGTCATACTATGGAACAATAACTTTTAAATAAAGAGGTTCAATGGAAGGACGGAAAATAGTTGTTTATGAGAAGTCTTACACAGGAGCAATTGAGGAGAACAAACAAAGTCTTATTAATGTATTTGTAATGAATTTATTATTGTCAAATTTTAATATCAATAAAATATTTATAAGAAATCATCTTCCACAAAAGAATTTTGATAGCCTCCTATTAAGCACTGAAAACAATATTGGATTCTTGATTCTTTAAAAAGGGATTGGGGGGGACAATCTAAAATAAACCCCAACATTTGCAAACAGTGTTTGTGGATGGAATAATTTAAACATTTGAATCAGCAACCTCTGAATTTTTCTTTTTTAATAAGCCAGTCCTACTGTGAATGCAGCAAAAATAAAAGTATATCTAAAACAGGTCCTATTTCTGCAACCCTGGTCATGCAAGTAGTCCTTACTCAACTCTAGTGAGTCCCAAGTAAAAATGACTAAGGCTCTGATTCAGCAAAGTATTTATATATGTGCATTGCTCATGTACTTAAAGTGATCATATACAAACCAGTGGGGCTACTTATGTAGCTAATGTTACACACTGCTTTAGAATCTTGCTGAACTGGGGCCTAAAACAAAAACAAAAATTATCTCTTCATTTGCCTGAACTTGCACTAAAACCTCCTTGGAAGAGATCAAGATCTCGCAAAAAGGTCATTCTGTCAGTTCCAGGAAAACTGCCTCAAACCAAAATCTTTAAACTGAATAGTTTAGTGTAGCAAGAACACAGAAGAGAGTTATCTTCCCTCACCAACAACTGCTGTGTCATTTTATATTTACAGCTCATAACATTTGCAGTGAACATGGAAATGCAGTATTTCCCAAATCAGTGCTAAGTATAATGGGTTTTTCAGCAGGATGCCTCATCTCAGAAGATTTCCATCATTTATATTTTGGTTCTGTTTTTGAAAAAAGAGGCGAGGCCTTCTTTGCGAGCTCATACCTGCCAAGTGGCATAGCCTGAAGCTTTTTTTTTTTCTTTTAACTGAACAGGGGATTGCTACATGAGTTTGACGTAGTCTTTGGAAAGTTTATTGCCCTCACACTTGTGACTCAGGAGGGGAGTGTGATTCTGGACAAATATCAACCCTGTATTTTTGTTTATAGTTATTTTTTGCCTGTTTTGCTAAACGAAAACCTGGGAACAGTGACCAAGAGACAAAAATTGGGGATAATTGTTAAATATAAATATTTTGGCAGTGTATAAATGTGGCTTAGGGAATGTGGGGCAGAGGGAAGACAGTGTGCCAAGAGTTTGACTAATGCTTAATCTTTAGCATGGTGGTGTGTATTCCATATTAGAGGTTTTTTTTAGTTTTTTTGTGGCTGCTTATTCCTAGTTCAATTTATAGCCTAGCTAGGGAAATGATTCCTCAGATTCTCTGTGTTAATCTTATATGACTGCTATTTTCTGCTATTATACTGCACCTAAGTTATCTGCTTTTGTAATTTGATGGTTTGATCCATTATGATCCCCAGTGAGGACTAGGTTGAATGGTGGTTGGGGATACCTGATTTTACTAATTTATAAAGTGGAAAGGTTTCAAAAGATTTGGAACCATCATGTTGTGCATACAGTGCAGCTATGTACAGGAAAGGCCCTAAGCTTTTGCCAGCCTGGGCAGAAAGCGTTTTCTGCACCCCATGGAGCACCAAAACAAACAAATAAAATGACCAACTGGCACAGCGATATGGCACCCCCTGGAAATTGGTGCCCAGACTGACTCCCCTGCTTGCTGGCCCCTAGAATTGGCCATGGCTATATAATTGAATTATCTTATTATTGTTAGCCATGTCCCTGCCCCCACTTCTTTCCCTCCTTTTGTTTGTTACATTCACTTGTGTCTTGTATAAAATTAGATTCTACACTCTTCACAGAATGGACCATGTCTTCCTATGTGTATACGTGAGGTTGCAGTTTGCAGATGATACAAAATTACTCTAGATCAGAGGGTCCCCAAACTGTGGGGTGCACACCCCTAGGGGGGCACAGAGGAAAGTTCAGGGGCGCGCATCTGGGGCCTGGTTCAGCCCTTATGGGGGATGGGAAGGGAGCACCACCCAGCTGTGCTCCTGGCCCTGGCTAGTCCTGGCCCCAACTCCAGCTGCTAGCCTCGCACCTAGGGCTCCGCTCCCGGCCCCACACCCGGGGCCCCAGCTGCCAACCCTGTGCCCAGAGATTCATGCCCGAGGCCCCAGCTGTCTGGCCTGCACCCAGGGATCTGCTCCCCACCACGGCTCCCAACCCTGTGGCCGAGGTCCCGGTTGCCGGCCTCAGCCCCGCTCCCGCCTCTGCCCACTGCTGTGGCTCCAGCCTCAGCTCCCTTACCCCATCTGCATCTTCCCGTCGTGGAGCCATGGCCCCGCTCCTGGCTCAGGGTGGGAGGTACACAGAAGGGTAAGGG
>NC_048298.1:299461466-299525532 GCF_013100865.1 Trachemys scripta elegans | reverse complement strand
GGTAAGAACCTCACTTCTTGCATCTGAAGAAGTGAGGTTCTTACCCCCGAAAGCTTATGCTCCCAATACTTCTGTTAGTCTTATAGGTGCCACAGGATCCTCAGTTCTCTGAAAATAGCCACTCAATGTGCAGCAGCAGCTGTCAAAAAAGCTAACAAAATGTTAGAAAGCATTAGGAAAGGGCTAGATAATAAGACAGAAAATATCTTAATGCCACTATATAAATACATTGTACACCCATATCTGGAAAAATATGTGCAGTTCTGGTCACCCCATCTCAAAAAAATACATTAGAATTGGGAAGAGTGCAGAGAAGGGCATCAAAATGAGGAGATTAAAAAGATTGAAACTGTTCAGCTCAGAAAAGAGATGACTGACAGGGGACATGATAGAGGTCTACAAAATCATGAATGGTGTGGAGAAATAGACTAGGGAAGTGTTATTTATTCCTTTGCATAACACAAAGGGGCTCACCCAATGGAATTAATAGACAGCATAACAAATACTTCTTCACACAACACACACTCAATCTGTGAAATTCATTGCCATGGGACTTTGTGATGGCTAAAAATATAACTGAGTTAAGAAAACATCTAGATATGTTCATGGAGGATAGGTCCATCAATGGCTATTAGCCAAGATTGTCAGGGATGCAACCCCATGCTCTGCTTGTCCCTAAACCTCTGACTGGCAGAAACTGAAGCTGGATGAAGTGGATGGACCACTCGATCAATTACCCTGTTCTGTTCATTCCCGCTGAAACATCTGGCACTGACTAGTTGGAAGTCAGGATACTGTGCTAGATTGGTCTGACCCAGTATAGCTATTTTTATGTTCTTATGTTCTTAACAAAACCTGCATTGATTACACCGGAAGAGCCATGAAGGCCAGCATTCCAGCAGATTGTACCACTATGGGCACAGGGGCTTAAGGCAATGATATTTTGAGTAGTATCCTGAGTTCCTTATACACCATCACAAATTTATTCACACACCCAAGAGTAATACATGTTTCATGTTTGCATCAGTAGCCAACCATATGAGGATAAGCTGAGTCCCTCTTTACAGTTGCCTTAGAGCAATGTTTAAACATGGTTCTGACTAAACTGTATTAAAACACTGTTTGTCAGGGGCAAATGAAAATTTGGGCTATAGCTTGGTTGTGAAATCATGTTTCTGAAAAATAGTCTAAACTGATTTTGGCCCCATCCAGACCAGCTACTCAGCAAAACTGTGTTATAAGAAGATTAGCAACAAGTGTACCAGAATTCTGTTTTTGGTTGCATTGTTGTAAATCCAGAGCTGCTCCCTTTTTTGAGAACAGAATTTGGCCCATTGCTAAAAGTCCACTTCTTAAACACAGATATGAAGCTAGTGTAGACTGGCTTTTAGAAACAAGTTGCAAATCCTGTTTTGTGCACATTCCTCTTGCAGTAATTTGTGATGGGTTTTTGAACAGATCTGAGGTAGCTGTTCTGGGGCTAGTACACGTATCAGCTGGATTTGGCCCTTCCACAGTCACTATGCCATTATTTCATCGATATGCAGGATTCCTACAGATACTTTGTGTTCCAGCCTTATTGGAGCATATCTAGTCAGGGGCTCAGACCTCTGGGGAATTCTGGAAGCTATCTGTTTCTATAGTAAGTTACTACAGAATCCTTCATTTTACACTATGTAACAGAGGGGAGTACATGTACATAAGAAGGCTTTGTTACAGCAGAAAATATATAGGACATACTTCTAACAATAAAAAGCTATCTGCACTGATGAATATTTATAATAAAGTTAGAAAGGAAGAAAGAATATAAAAATGATGGGAGACAAGGAAGATACGAGGATATCCCTTTTATAGGATTTCCTATTTTTGAATCTTCTGTTTTTCCCAACAGGTGTGAACCTACTAGCATTCATCATAATAGTGTTTTCATATGTCAGTATATTTTACTCCATTCAAAAAACTGCCCTTCAGACATCAGAAGTAAGAAGCAACATTCACATGGATGCTTCTATGTACTTCATACCAAAAGAAAATGCTGATTATCTTCTAAAGTTCTGTATTTCATTGTGATTTTTTCTAGGCACTGTCACTTTCTGGATAGTGATATTTATTCTGCCAATAAACAGTGCCTTAAACCCAATTCTTTACACTCTCACCACCACTTTCTTTAAGGAGAAGTTAAAGCAGTTACTGCAGAAACATCGAAGGAGGTCAGTTTTCAAAAATGACAGAAAAAGCTTGGCTACTTCAATAGTATGGACAGATGATTCCTTAATTCCTGCCTCCTCTCTTAGACTTGGATTTTTAAACAAATAACTTTTGGGGGCTGAGTCAATAAGTTAATTTACGAATGATGGTTTCTCAGCAAGAGCATGAGACTTGGAAGTACCAAAATTAGTTATGTTAATCTTTTTGAGATTCATTTTGAAATGTCTTTGTCATTACCATCTTTGTATTCATCTTCCTGTAAGATAAAATGACAGCTGTTGCTTTTATCATTTCAGTTTCATGTAAAGGTTTCAGTGCAATCACACTGTGTGTTGGGGCTGAAAATAATGAGGCATTTTCATTATTCATCCCTCTCCCCATGAAGCCCTAATTCCTGATGGAATGGCAGAGACTAAATTAGCTTGTCCTTTCAGACACTAAGTGGTGCGGGAGGGGAGGGGAGGGAAGAGATGAATTGGAGTAGGCATTCAATTTTACACCCTGAAATGTTTTAGACAGTATTATAAGGTTTGAGGTCATGCAGTAATCCTATTGTCATCAGGAAAATTGGAAGCAGAACTGGTCTAAAATGACAGTGCAGCTGTGACTTTTCAGCACTGACTCTCGAGGTCAAGATTAGGTACAATTCAGAGGGTAATGAGAGGTTGGAACACTGCATTTAGTCAGTAGCCATCTAAGGGTAGGATTGCCATTGGCCACTTCCGAAGGGATCACCAGATGACAATATGTCCTTTCAGTGTACTCCCCTAGAAATACTGCAAAAGCGATTCATGCCAGTACAGTACTGCCGTGAAGCAGTGCCAAGCAGGCAAAAATCTGGTGCCACAGTTCATATAGCTAGGCACCTCTTGTCTCAAGTTACAGTTAATGTTCACTAACCCAGAAGCCACATGGCTTTTTTTTTTTTAATTTGTCAAGTGGTGTCCATACTTTCACTCACTTCAATTTCTAAAGAATTTCTAAAGTGATTTTTGACAATTATACTAGTAATTCCCCATTATTGTCTCTGTAACATTGAATAGATATAGATGAAGGAGTCTCCAAAAGTACTTTGCCTCAGTGAGATTGCACTGTACGTTGCATGGTGTGAGTCTGGCTAATATTTCTCATCATGGGCCAGATAGACTGCTGGGCAAGGTGTCAGCATACTTCCTATGTGCCACATATGTTCTAGTTAAAGTCCTGTGGGACTTATGTAACATATAAGCTTTGTGCTTGCTCTCTGCACAGAAATTAATTTCTTTTAGCACATAAGGTAACCAATCAATCACATAGGACATCAGAGTGTTATTTTTATTTTTTTTAATAAACTAAAAGTAAAACTGAGTTAACCTGCCCCTCCCCACTGTTCAAAGATAGAGCTAAGTAGGCCCCATACTTTTTTGTTTTGTTTTTTTGCTGTTTTGTTTTGTTAAGTGCTCCCTAGAGCTGAAATCATTTGTGATGGGACACCGTTTCTGCCCAGCCTGCTTCAAGTTCCCCCACTAAGAGCTGACAATCACTGAGAGCTGGGTGGAACCTCAAGAGACTGACATGCAGAGGTCACAGCAGAGAGGCAGGTGGCAGCAGAAGGTGACCAATAAATAGCTGGCGAGGGCAACCAGCAGAGCAGCAAGCAAGTGGCTGGTGGGGCGGCCAGCAGAGCAATGAGTGGCTGGCAAGGCAGCCAGTGGAATGGTGGCTAGTAGGGTGGCCAGCTAGAGCAAGTGCTCAGATGGCAGAGCAAGCAAAGTGTCTTC
Source organism: Trachemys scripta elegans (assembly GCF_013100865.1). Taxonomy (NCBI): domain Eukaryota; kingdom Metazoa; phylum Chordata; order Testudines; family Emydidae; genus Trachemys; species Trachemys scripta. The sequence continues at coordinate 299,521,564 of NC_048298.1, read as the reverse complement.
TTCACTGGGTGGGAGGTGAACTCACATAGATGCACCTCTGAACCCTGAGTCCTCACTGACCAAGGACAACCACTATGAGTGGGGTGTGATGAGGGAGCAGAGAGGGGCACAGAAAAGGAACTTTTGGTTGTAGAACTCAAGAACATGAAGCAGAAGACACAGCCCCATGCACTCTGGGCTGGGTGACCTGCTCACAGTTTTATGATTATGAATCCAGCTTGTGGCATTTTCCCTAATTAATGTCAGGTGACTTCCCTCCTTTCATTAAAAGTTTCTTTTCTACACTCAGACTCTGCTTGCGAGTGGGGAAGTTCTGCCTCTCAGAGGTGCCCAGGGGTGGTGTGTAATTTTCCCAGGTTATTGGGTGGGGGCTTGAGCTGGTTCTGAGTTGTATCATTGAAAAGGAATCCCTAGATATTGAACTCAGCCCTGGTTGCTGCCGGCTCCACCAGGTAGAAGGGCTACAACAGCAATGCGCTATATCAACCAGCAAGGGATACTAAGATCATCCCCACTCTGTCAGGAAGCCATACTTCTATGGGAATGCTGCATTTTGCACCAGATCACACTGGTAGCTCTGCACCTTCCTGATCTTCAGAACACACTTAAAATTGCATTTTTCAGGAACATAACTACAACGTTAAGTGAGGAGTTACTGTACAGTAATTGCAAAGTTCTTGGTTCAGGCTTGTAGCAGTGATGGAATAAACTTCTGGCTTAAGTCAAGTCTCTGGCTGCTTCCAAATCATTGGAGGGTCCTCAGTCCATTGGTTAGAATGCTCCCATTAGTATAAGTCCATAGTCCAGAGGCTGGAGCAGGATAGAGGCAAAATGAAGGGGATTCCAGGGCCTTTTATATCTTCTGCCCTGTGGAGGGAAACCCATTGTTTTAAACAAAAACCTCAGCACAGCTAGTGGAAAATTACAGGTAAAAGATGGGAATTTGGAGTCACATGGGCAAGTCACATGTTCGTGCCCAATTTCTCTCAGTCATTGCAGGAAGCCATTACCTATACTCCAGACAGCACGTTTACAGGACAGTCCACTCAGGGTAAATGAGTGTCTCCCATGGTCCATTGTGAGTTAAGTGTCCTTTTGATGGGCCAGTCAATTTGAATAGTTCCTCCAAGATGTGCTGGATAACTACTTTGTTAGTTACCCCAGGAGCAAACATTTGAAATACAGGTATAGTGCCCAATTCAAATACAAAAATGATACATGTATACAGATAGCATAATCGTATCAAGCAAATCATAACCTTTTCATAGACATCTTACATGCCACATTTTGTACAAGATATATTGCAAATATATAATAGTGGTTGCAACAATGATCTCTATAGTCATATTTTAATCAGATAACATCACAATCCACTATAGGCTTGTTCTTAAGTTTAGACGGTAGCCTTCTTCCCTCTTTGGTCTTTTGCTCTTGTTGTGAGTAGTGCAGAAATCATGCTCTTCCCTTGATGTGAGACTATTTTTTCTTCATAAAGTTAAAGGAAATCTTGTTATACCCGAAGTGTAGGGGGAGAGGGGAGAGTGAGTAATGAGGCCACCCCCTTGTAAACCTGCTGGACTTAGGTCCTATTTCAGTTGAGATAAGAGTTACATATTTTTAAGTGATTCTTGATCAATTTTGATCACTTGATTCCTTTTTCTCTGTCTGTTTCCCACATCATATTTATTTTTTTCTTTTCCTGGTCTGCCTTATCCTGTATCCTTTCCCCCCACACACACACCCCACCCCGATGTCCCTGGGGTGATGAAGGGAACCCAGATATACCTTTCCTAGACCTGGAATTAATAATGGCCCAAGCAATGACACTGTCCAAGTGCCTGACAAAAAGATATATTTGATCTAAGCACTCTTTATGGCTAATATTACAAATTGTGTTTCCTGGACCACCACCCAATAAAGAGAAAAAGAATTATCACTCATCTAAAAATACTGAAAGCAGATATTAACTTCCTACAGGAAACCCCACTTAATGACTCAGAGGCAGAGAAATTTAAGAGGGGCTGGATGGGGTAGAGGGGTTTAACAATTTCTCCTCTGCAGCCAAAGATGTAGTAGTGCTATTATTTAACAAAAGACTCAATTTTCAAATTCTAGCTGTAAATGAAAGAGGCGGAAGATAGGTGGTGGGTGTTGTCGTTGTTTTTTTAGTTTGGTTTGGTTTTTTTTGCTGATGAAGGCTAATATCTCTGACTCAATATATACATACCCTAATTAATATGTATAGACCTGTGATGGGGTGTTCACCCCCACACAAGGCAGAGCAGGTTAAAGTAGGTTTAATTAACCTGAAAGGATACACCTGGGGGAGAGCCAGCGCTTGAGAGGCTGATTGCAGATGGAGCCCAGCTGAGAAGAAACAGATGGGGCTGGTATAAAGCCAGGAAGGTAGCAGCAAAAAGAGGCTTCAGGGGAAGTAATCTGCAGTCATTCTATGAGAGCCAGAGAAAGAAAAAAAAAAGGGGGGGGGCGCGGTGTGGGGGGAAGAAAGGGGTCTACAGAGTTTAAGTAGTCTGCAGTTACTCCCTGGAAAGAGGGAGTTTAAGCTAGTTAACCCAGGGAAGGGGAGCTGGAACCATAGGCAGGAGACCAAGGAAAGAACAATGGGGGCTGAGAGAAAGCAGATCCCAGTTGCTAGGTTTAGGGTCCCTGAACTGGAATCTGGAGTAGAGGAAGGGGCCTGGGCTCCCCTACCACGCAATGGAGCAGAAAGCTGCCTGGGACAGTCATCCAATGGGACTTTGATATCCTGAAAGGGGAGGATTATAGTGACCTGGCTGAAGGGCCAAGCAACAAAGAGAGCACCCTGAGTTCTGGGGGGGGGGCAACAGGGCACATGAACGAGTGACAGAAGGGGAGTCAGACCTGGAAGGAGCAAATCCTCATAGCAGCAGAAGGGGGTGCCCTAGTGGTGAGTAAACCCCATGATGGGACCCTATAAAGATGATCCAATTTTTTTAAAATATTTTTTTCCAGATTAATTAATATCCCAGATTAATAACAGCATAGCAGGATACTTTAATGAGGTGTTGGACCCTTTTTTAGACAAACCAGGCCAGCCACAATCTACACAATCACATGCTAGAAACATGAAAAAAGATGATATGGAAGAACTGGGGTTAAAAGGTGTATGGTGACTGCAGACCCCTACGATTATTTTTTTCCCCCTCCCCACATTCTACTTGCTCACAAATAGATTTGTAGAAATGAGGAAGAAATCTATTGGGTTCAGTGTTTAATAATGAAATCAGGTCTATCATGATATCTGAGAATGTACCCGAGATATTACATTTTCCCTTCCTGAGACAAATGGGACTTGTAAAAGGTGGACACTGAACTCCTCTTTTGAAAGATAAACACTTTCAGAACTATGTTGCAGAAGAAATGTTTTTTTTCTTCAAAACAAATGATGCATCAGGAATATCCCAGATCACCCAATAGGATATACTAACTCCTTTTTTTTTAAGGAGTAGGATCATTTCTGATGTCAGTGGGTAGGAAGAGGGCTAGCCATGCTTGGCTCCTGGAATTAACTGAACAACTTAAAGTTAAGGATTTAGAATGTAAAAACTACCCCTCTTCTCTCCCCCCCTCCCCACCAAAAAAAAACTTTAAAAAATGAATTAATCATCAGTATAGAGTGAACAAAGTGACTTCAGTACAAGCTGAACTTGCTCTTTTTAGACTCAAACATACTGGGAGTTGAGGGGGAAAGAGAGTGGGAAAAATTCTCTCCTACTGATTAAAAGCGAGAGGTCAAAGTTTTCAAATAGTATCACTCCAAGCTGAACAAAGGCAGGTTATTACTAATCAAAAAGAGATCAGTGATCTTTTTTTTTTTTTTAAATTCTACCGGGCTCTTTACACTATAATTCACCTGTCCCAGAAGAACTGAATAATTTTATTAAAACTCTTACTCTCCCACAAATCTCAGAAGAGCAGCATGCCAGGCTGGCCTCTTCCTTGCAATCACAAAAAATAATCAGTTATGAAGGAAATGAGTCCAGGCAAGACCCATGACCCTGATAGAATTCTACCAAAGTTTCAAAGAAATTCTGGCTCCTAAGCTGATATACATTGATGAAGATGCCTTAAAGAAAAGTATTGTACCTCCTACTATGACGGAAGCCCTAATTACTGTATTAAACTGGGTAAGGATGTGCAAAAGTGTAATCACTATAGATCTATCTCTTTAATCAATACTGATTAAAAAATACTTTCAAACATATTGGCCAAGAGGTGTGAAAAAGTAACCATATCACGCAATCAGCCCAGTTAGATGGGATTTATTTTTAAAAGGCCCGGTTCAGATAACACACATCAATTGGGCTATATCTATACTGCTGTTTAGGCTGGCATAATTTACGCCGCTCAGGGATGTGAATTAAATCACCACGCAAGCAACAGAAGTTACGCTGGCATAAATGCTCATGTGCACACCGCTATGTTGGCGGGAGAGCTTCTCCCGCTGATGTAACTTCTGCTTGCAGAGATGGTTTTATTATGCCAACAGGAGAGCTCTCTCCCGTCAGCATAGTGCGTCTTCACCACATGCATTGCAGCGGCTCAGCTGCATCAGTACAGCTGTGCTGCTGCAGCACTCTATGTGTAGACATAGCCTTGTTATGGTATTCTGTCAACTCTCTAGAAATTCCTCATTTCCTTCAATGCAGAGACAGCCTTTGACAGAATGTACTGGGAATATCTGTTTCTTACCCTGTATAAATTTGGGTTGGGGAAAATCCTTTATTTCATGGATAACCTGTTGTATTCCAATCCCAACTCTCTCTAATAGCACAACATCCTCTCACCCCATCTGAACTAGGGAATCAGATAGGGATGTCCCCTCTCTCCCTCCTATTGAATCTAGCATAGCCACTTGCAATACTATTTAAGGAACACCAAGGTATTCCAGGGATCAAATCAGGGACTCAGACAAAAATCCTTCTAAAGTATATGCAGATGACATCTTCCTATTTATTAAAGATCCAGATCAGTCTGTTCCAAATATCCTACAAACAATAAATAACATTGGTAAATTCTCTGGCTACAACATAAATTGGGATAAGTTGGAAACAATGATAGATCTCACCGGATTTGGTTAGAAGTGGTTACACTAACAGGACATTTAGTTGGCAGCAGACAAATGGCAGATGGTGTTGTCGGTTTTGTTTTGTTTTTTGCCAAGATGCCAGGATAAGTTTAACCTAGCCCCATTAATCATGCAGTTAGCAAACAATTTAAATATATGGCAGGCACTAGCTCTCTCCCTTTGGGGAAAAAATAAAGAATGTTCTTCCCAGGATCCTTTTTATTCTGAATTCCCTCCCTATCCATAGTCCGCCCTTTTATTTTACCAAAAATTAACAACATGTTCAGATCCTTCCTGTGGATGCTGGTATCAAATCCAGAATCTCTCTACAAAGATTACAATTCCCTATCAAAACAGGTGGTTTTAGATTTCCCAGCTTTAAACTTTACCATCAGGCAATAATTCTTAGCCAAGCAGCTCAATGAGGCATTCCCTCATGCTGTAGAGCCCCAGATTTTCCTCTCTCCAATGTGCTGCACTCGGATTACTACTGATTCCCTAAAGAATAATTAGCAACCATAATTATTTGGCATATTATGTCTACTAAATATAAGTCACCCCCTTTTTCATACCAAGGCCTCTATCTGGGGTAACTTCAAACTCTGCATAGCAGACAACTCCATCATTTGACCAGCTTGCATTAGAAAAGAGATTTTGACCATCAGTCAATTTAGTGAAAATGCTACCTTCCTCCCTCTTGCAACGTTACAAGAAAAGTTCAATCTAGAGACTTAGGAGGAATGGTATCATATCTAACTTAAACATGCCATCTGTTAGGCCCTGATGCCTGCACTACCTTTCACCTAAGTTCCTTCTAAGCTGCATGGCCGCACAGCAGCCTATTAAGCGCCATGCAGGCGCTCAGGGCTGCAGCGGAGAGAAATGCCTCTCCCCCAGCCCTGGAAAAAGACCAGCACCAATGACAATGTGAAACTAGGTTTTTGTCATCAAATCAGCGACAAATGATTATTAGGGATGGAAGAAGCAAAGAAGCTTAAGTCATTACAAGTTTTAAAATCCTCAACAACTTTTTGAAAAGTGTCATGTGACAAAGATAATGAATTATGACTTTCTTCTAACAAGAATCTTTATTAAAATTAAGAAAACAGTATTATCTCTAAAGCTAGTCTCTCTCTGCTTCACTGTAGAGTTTCTTTCTACAGCCATCTCCTGCCTGGCTTTCTGCTACAGATCTGAATACTCCACACATGCTCACAAAAACTAGTATTATTTCATATTTGTGGTACAATACCGGCTAGAGGTTCCAGAGAAAGTGAGTTCCTTCTTTGTGATTGGTATTCATATATGAACATAGGGTAATAATAATAATTCTAGCTTTGAGCTGGGTGATGTGACTCCTAGATTGAGCAAAAACAAGGAGTCCGGTGGCACCTTAAAGACTAACAGATTTATTTGGGCATAAGTTTTTGCGGGTAAAAAACCTATTGGTGGTAAATCTGTTAGTCTTTAAGGTGCCACTGGACTCCTTCTTGTTTTTGTGAATGCAGACTAACACGGCTACCCCCGATACTAGATTGAGCAGACATATCTACACTAGCTCTGCCCCTAAAAAAAAAAGAGCAGTGTGTCTGTGTGATGGATTACAATCCTGTATTCACACCCTAAACAGTGTTGTAATAATCTTTGTACAAGATATGCCTTGTAAGATATCATTTGAAAACTCATAACTTGCTGGTCAGTATTGTCCTGGGAAAATGTTTTTGGCAACATTGTATGTGAAGTTATAAGATTCCCCTGTATGGTAGTATTAACGCATGTTCCAAATCCCACAGCCCTGCCCAAGCAGAAGTCTGCAAACAGGTCTATCCTAAGTAAAGGAATGTGTGCTTGCCTTAATTTCCATTTATGCAGTAAACAGAGTCATCAAGCAAAAAGGAAAAATAAAGGTAATTCAAACACATGGAAAAAACCCCACCAGGGAACATCCTTCCACGTAGACTCTTTGTCTCCTGGGTCTCAGCTGGAAATGTTTGTCAAGAGGGGGACTGAAACTATAAAAAGGAGGGACAAGCACCCCAAGCCACCACCACCCCCTCCTTGCCCACCTCATTCTCTGCACTTGAGAAGACAAAAGGGAACAGCCGTTGGACTCCGAGGGAGAGATCCTGACCTGAGAGTTTGGTCAGTAATCTGATGAAGCATGTGGTAAGAAAGTTTCTTAAGTAGATACCAATAAGTGTTTTATCTTTATTTCTCTTGTAACCATTTCTGATTTTTATGACTCATTATTTGTACTCACTTGAAATCTATGTCTTTGTAGTTAATACATTTGTTTTACTGTTTTCTCTAATCCAGTGCGTTTAAGTTGAAGAGTTTGGACAACTGTTTAAGGTAACAAACTGGCATATTATTCCCTTAAAGGAATAATGGACTTAATATATTTGTACTTTCCAGGAGAGGGCTGGAAAAGTACAAGACGTACATTTCTGGAGGAAAATTCAGGATGTGTTTGGGATCACCCGGCAGTATAACCAAGGCTGGGTTATAGCCAGGGTATAGCTTGGTAGGTTGCAATTACCCACAGACACTCAGGGTGTGGCTTGCCCGCTGGAAGGCTGTCTGTGAGCAGCCCAGGTGGGAGCTACTTTGGCAAGGCATTGTAAGGAACCCAAGGTTGCAGGGCATGGGTGACACAGCCCCCCACTCATCTGAGTTGTACCCTGGGTATGTTGCACTCTGCTCAGGCTAGCAGTCCCGAGTACAGTGCTGCCTGACCCCTGGATATGTACTCGGGTGGCTTGCCTAAGTTGCTGCCGATACAATGCTATTTTTAGATGCTAAAAACTGGGAATCGCAACTCCTAGCTCAAATGTAGACATACCCTTAATCCCACCCTAGAGAGTTTACATTACAGGGATGTTTATATTGAATGCTGCCCTCATAGCATAATGAAATATAACTGAAGAATTAAATGCTGTCCTCATTTGCACACAAAACTCCCATTGACTCCTGCTTGTGTGAAGGCATAGTTTGAATCTAAGTTATTACACAGGCTTATGTAATGTAACATTATCTTTCATTAACTATAATGGTAGATTAATAACGTGCTTTTGCCAGTGTTTCATGTGATACTGCAAGAATATCTATAGTCAAGCTATCTAAATAAGATCTCTAATCTCATTTAGACAGATTGATGAAAGAGGGTGATCCATGACATTTTTGCCAATCTTTCCATTTCCTAACAGTCTGGAGGGTTTTGGGGGGTTGTTTGTTCATTTGTGTTTAAATACAGCGAAATTAATTCTACAGAAACTTGCATAATTTGACAGTATATAAATTCGGCAAGAATGGAAGTAACATTGTATGTGCCTTCCTTCTCAGGAAAGTTTTTGAGGCAGGGACTGTGTCTTCATATGTTTCTGTACAATGCCAAGTAGACTGGGTCCCTGATCTTCATTGGAACCTCTCGGTGTTACAGTAATATAAATATTAAATAACTATGCTTAGACTTTTTCTGAATGACTATATAATTTAGCCCATTCAGACTGTGAACCTTTTTTCATACTATCTATGCTCTTTGTGCGTGATGGGAATGAATCCCTTTGTACACATGTAGCAAGAAGTCTGACAGGAATATCATGAAATTTTAATACAATATTTTGACATTTAGTGCTTGGGTAGTCGTAGCACTTATATATCAACACCCCGTTGTTTTGAAGTGCAAACACTGCTTTCTCTGCAATGAAATGAATGAGAAACATAAGCAGTCTGAGTTGCTCAACAGGCAGCACTAACCTGTGTTAAACAAAACCTCCATGAAGGTGCCCATATATATACTGTTTAGGTGAAAAACATAAGAGTGAACTCAAACTTTTACCCCAGACTTCAATAAACCTTTCTTGAGGTTCAAAAGCTTGGTTGTCTTTCCCTCTGTTTTTACATTTTATGGGCCACTAGACATTTGACCAACCACAAAATCCTCGAATATCAGAAGAAAAGCTGCTGTTTTAGTGTTTTTTGCCCAAGTAGTACATGAAGTATTTCTCTAGGTAACCTTTCTCATGAGGTTTCCAGTCAAATTTGCTGAGAGATTTGGAAAGTTTGTTTAATCATCTTCCAGGTGCTCAACTGAACCTTCTGTAACCTACTGCAAATCCCTGGAAAGAGAAACACAAGGTTATTCTGGCTCTCATGCAGGGCTCCTAGGAAACAGATCCATTCACTCCCACCCCTACAAATACTATACCATCCAAGAAAATCATTGCTCAATTCTCATGCTTTGCTTTAGTGAATTTAGTGTTTGTGGAAGTGCTGGATTTAGATCTCAAGATTTATGCAGGGACAGCCGTTATTTGCCCTCTCTTTAGATAGTGGAGGTGCCAGAGGTTGCACGCAAACTCACTGAGTTCAACAGGCAGCTTCCAAGCCTCCCAGATTACCAACAGCAACAGTTCAAGGTCTCATAGAGTGACTCTAGTAGGTAATGGAAAAGAGACCTTCACCTTGAAATCTGATCTGAGAGATCTTGGACAATTGACTCACTTTTTCTTCCTGTCTCCAACTGCCCTGGAAGAATGACCCTATCTTGGCAGAGCATGTTTACTCTAATGTGAGCTGGCCAGCTCACATGCCAGGTCCCTTCTCCTACACCACAAAGAAAAGAGGAGGTTACATTTGTGGCAGCTAAAAGAAGGGAAGATTCGTGACCAAACTGATGTTCTCCTGTCCTGTTTAAAATCAGCCCTGCACAATGATTTGCGAATACATTTGAAAAATAAAAGTTTCATTAGTAAGATTGTGTCAAAGGCTCTATTTTTTTTCTAGTAGTAAAAAAATTCTCTCAAATGTCTCATTTTAAATTTTATCCAGATGTTAATTGGATTCAGTCCTGCAGCCCTTACTCAGTCCTTCAACCTCCTATTAACATCAAAGAGAATTTTGCCTGAGAAAGGACCACGATAGGGCACATCACATTTTTAATGAATGCTGTACTGTGGGGCTTTTGCATATTACTGTGTATGGAGGTCAATGTGCATTTCCCACAGATTCTCATAGATCTTAGGCACAGGGACCATTATCGTAATTTAGTCCGACCTGCTACATAACAGAGGCCCAGAATCACTCCATCAATACTGCAGGTAGCCTGCCCAACAACTTGTGGTTGAGCTAGAACTTACCTTTTAGATATACATCCAATCTTGCTTTAAAGACTGCCAAGTGATGGAGAGTTTGACATCCCTGGGTAATCTGTTTTAATGGTTAATTTGCTCTCATTGTTAAAATTGTGCATTTCACTTCTAGTTTGAACTTTGCTCACTCAGCTTCCAGTTATTGGACTTTGTTATGAATGTGAATGAAGAAAAAGACTCTCTGAATAAAATGTTTCAGATGTCTTGTTCTTTGCTCATAGTTTATTTCATTTAGCACATAAAATGCTGAAGGATTTTAAAGGCTATTTGTCCTTTGCAGCTGTGACTCAAGGACCTCTTGATTCCAACTGATAGAGGACACAGAGGAACAAAAGAATGTCATGTAAGGTCTCTAATGAAAGCTTGTCACACTGGTTATCATAATCATTGTGAGATATAGGTATGGAAAAATATAAGTGTTATGTATAGATACTAAAAATGATGTTCTCTGGATCTGTGAGATCTGGATCATGTCACCAAAAGGTAATCCACATATTCCTGGCAGGCAGGGAGGAAGAGATGCTTATATCACTCTGGCAGGTTATATGCAAATTGAGTATTGTATCATTCACAATGAATGCCCATTTACTGACTGAGCAAAATCCTAATCAATAGATTATGGGGATTGGAGGAAAAAATAAAAACAGTGGGAGTTATCCTGCTTTGGGGTAAAACATCGAACTTTTGAAACTATATCTGGAGTACAGATGGACCCTGGGGCATTCCTTGAATCTGTGAAGAAAAGCTGCCAGCAGGCTTGATCATATGAGAAGGAGTCTCAACCAAACTGGCTGAAAACACTGGGGAAGTAACTTGGGGTAAGCTGTCTGGTAAGAGATAGGGGAATGCCTTGTTAGTTAAGCTTAATCTCTAGAAAGCATGTTATGATTTTTGTTTTATATGTAACCATTTTTTCCCATTAATCTTACCCATTGTCACTGAATCTCTTGAATCTCTGTTCTTTGATAATAAACGTATTCTTGTTTTTATATAAATAAGAGTTACGTGTTAAGCAAAGTGGTGATCTTGTGCTGAATCTTACAAGCTGCTATGTGCTATTCCTTTGGGAATAGGGATCTGAGAGATCTGTGAGCTTTCAGGGGAACAGGGGCTGAGCCACTTCAGATGGACACTTGGAGGACTCAGTGATTGATGCGTCCCTAACCTGTACAGAGAACAAGACCTGTCCAAGCCTGGAAGGCAGTGCTTGTATTGCCAGCAGCTGGGTGTTTCAGGGAGCTGATTCACAGACCAGGCTCCCTCACGCGAAGGGCAGGTGGTAGTGGCACTCCTGGGAAGCATCACAGCCACACTTTTTTTTTTTTTAATTGGTTGTACGGCTTTGTGACCATGCCACTGTATTGCTGAGATGTGACAAAGAAATGGAATTCTGGAAAAAAGAGCTTATTCATTCTGGTCTTATGTTTGTTTTTAATGTATGGATACTGAGTGTGATTAAAATGGTTTGGCTTTTTCTTTTTCACTGTTAGTCTCAGTAAAATATATAAACAATCTCCTAGTTTTTAACTGTAAAGAGAAATAAGATCTAACGTCTGGTCTCCTAATAAAATGCTCCTTAGAATTTTCTATTGTGCTTATTTTTAAAAAGAAAATGCTGTGGAGATTTGAGAGGGTGACTGCCTTTGTACTGTCAATTTTTAAAAAAAACTTTTGGCCATGCAGTCATGAAAATCTATTTAACTAGAAAAAAACCTAATGGCTAACTTCAGAGCAAAATTTTACCTACAAAATACTGTGGCGAATAATATTATCTCTTGTCCTTAACCATCAATTTGGTGGTTTCTAAGTGTTCTTTTCTTATACATTGCCCTCACGGGTCACTTTGATATAAAAATTACCTATGACTGATTAAACATATGGGTCAGAAGTTAGAGCGCTAATGGTGGAAATCACAATTGTAGTCCTATTGATTGCAATATAGGAGAATTTTTAAGGTCCTGCAGTGTGACTGTGATGCAGGCAACAAAAAAGTTCTTCTCTTCACAGTTTTATCTGTGAAATGTTGTTGTTAACATAACTGCTCCAGGTGGTAGGCAGCCTGGTGAATCCGTGTTCCCTCCACTCTCAAACAGTCAGATTTTTCATATTGTGAGGAATATCTATCTACTTCATGGATAAGGTAGATTGGATTCTGACCATGTTGGCTGATTCTGTGAGTGCAGATCTGTGTCTGGATAGGAAAACTGATGTCTTCTCTGGTTAAAATTCAGCCACTTATGCCCTTTATGGCTATGACAAACAAGAGAAATAACTTCCTGTTTAATTTTTAAAATGGCAAAACCTGTCTATGTTGAGTGAGGCAAGGGAATGAGGTGAGAGAGAGAATGAATGAATGAAATTTGAAGTTTGTGCTTACTATGTTTTTTAACTACGAGGCCACAAAAATTAGACTGACTGGGGGCCAAGTATCAAAAATAAGTGCTTTTTTTTTAAATAGCTTTCTCCTGAATAATTGAACTATTTTATCCAAAAACTGACAGCAAAAATTCAGTTGCACTCTGTAACAGTAATCTTAGTCAATTTGCAGACTAAATTCAATCACTGAACTGTGGAATAGGAAGATTTTAATTCTGCTTTATGTAAAAAGCTAAACACAACCTTCTTTATGGAGTTTTTCCCTATGTCTCCATAATTTTACTTGAAATATAAAGCACTTATGCTCTCTCTTGGACAGATGAATACATTGTCTGAACTTTCCTCTTCTTTTGACTGGAAGATGTCCTCTCATGTTATAATACTGAGAGGCTTTTAGATTAATCTATTTTATTTAGCTTTTGTACATTTCAGTGCTTTAGAAGTAAGTATGTATGGTGCCCTTAGGATATTTCTAATACACTGTGTACCTCACTATTTGTCCAAGGTAGAACTACTTAGCTTCCCTGCTCTGTAGCCCAGAACTAAGATTGCTCATGAGACATATTTTAATACAAATACAGGTCCCCTCAGGACAACATATGAATAATGGAACCAAGAGTAAAGCTAGTCACCTTCCTTTTAGTATAAATCCATAGAATGTATGCCAGTATGATGGATGATGATGGCTGTGTATTGCATGTTCAATGATGTCTCAGTATCTAAATAAATTATGCATCAAAAGTGTGACTAGGCCTAGATGGGGTCATCTCTTTGCCTCTTCCAGAAGAGTGCTGTAAACAACAAAAATACATTAGTGGCTTCAGTTGCCTTTGCCTATTATTCCACCGTCTGACATTTAGAGATCAACACTTACTGAAAGCACAAACATATTGATTTTTTTCATTAGAATGAGTAGCATTTAAATATGATCTTTTTGCTGCTTGAAAATATAAGAAAAGCAAAACACTGAAATACAAATCATGTCAGATAAAATCTTGTAGGTCTAGATATACACATCAGTTGACTACTGATTTGTTATATAATGGTTTCATTCACATTTACTAATGAAAGCAGGGATTGTAACCAAAAATAATCTTATACGCAACTCTTGTACCTAGAAATGAATGGCAAAAATTGTTTTGGGTTTTTTTGTGTGGATTTTGGGTACATGTAGGCCAGACATTTGGGGCTTTGAAAACATCTCTGCACATCCAGAGGCACCAGGCAACTGGAGCAGAGGGTGGCACTATTAATTTATCACTTTGTTGTATGAGAAGACAGAAAGCTGAAGCTCAAAAAGTTACATGTAAAGAAGTAAGAAACTCTCCTTTTTCTAGCCTTGAAATCTTCCTATTTTCTTCCCACTGATTGTTGTCGTTCCCCCATCTGCCTCTAATTCCTATGTTGTTTTCCACCATTGCTTTGTGTGTAACAGTAACACAGTGGAGCTCAAGCAAATGCTGATTTCTGAAGCTGGTATTATTGTTACTTTCACTTTGCTATTGCTACCACACACAGAAGGGAGCAGTAGGACAACAATGGAGGAATCAGAGGGTAAATAATGTTATTTGTAAGGGTTCACCAAGCAATACATTACAAAGAAATTAACAAGGTGTTTCTATTAGAGCACCTGGCTCTACTACAGTAGTTCTTTAGCCTTTTCTGTAATGATATGCCAGACATTCACTGCAGGAGTATGTATCCTAAGAAGGGGATTTACTCTTAGTAGTGATGATGTTGCTATTCCTACTAGTGCTAAAACAGCAGCATGCCCTTCATCCCATTTCCATATGGTGCTTAATAAGAATTCAGTGTCATGGCCAGATTGTGGCTGTCCCTGGGGTGGTGCCCTAGGCACGGAAAGAACACAAGAATCATTTGCCTTTCATCCTTGTCCCACTGAAGAGGGAGTTGTGACACTGCACCCCATATTCTTCATAGAGATATTATGATATGATTATGGCATAATGATGTATTTTATGTAAGAGAGGTCATGTGAGATATAATTGAAAAGGTTATGATTTACTGAATATGAATTATTCTTTTGGTATGCATGTATCATTTTTGTATCTGAAGTTAGGAATATTGACTATGTATCTGTGTTTACACATGGGCACTGCCCAGTAGGCAGAATGCACTTAGTCTAGATGGCTGGCTGGGAAGGGCCCATTCAGGTTAATGAGCTGTTAGGAAAACAATAGGCCTTAGAAGAAGCTTATTTTCCTGGACCTGCGGAGCCTTCCTGAAGTCGCTACAAACAGCCTCTGACTCATGGCTGCTATGACATTAAGGGACATATGACAAGGTCACCTGGTGCTGGACTACATCTTGAGATGCCAGTGTTTTTCCACTGAGTAGTGTGGGACCCAAGCTTTGAAACAAAGGGTTCCCGCCATATGCAAAAGCTATTTAAGGCAGGGGAGTGACATCATGGAGGTTCTTCACTAATTCCCCACCCAAAGAGACTCTTGGAAACACCTAAGGAGCAAAGACTGAACTGGGGGAAGTAATGGACCCAGGCTAAAGGGATTTTTAGCCTGTGACTGGACCACCTGGGAAACCAAAGCTGCAAAGCCAGGGAAGCTTGTGCCTTAAGGATCTACCAGCCTGTTTATCACTCAGGGTGAGAATTTGCTAATTCATATCCTACCTATTTAGTATATTAAGCTTAGATTGCATTTTTGTTTATTGGCTATGTAATCTGCTTTGATCTGTTTGCTATCACTTAAAATCTATCTATCTTAATAAACTTGTTTTTGCTTTATCTAAAACCAGTGTGTTTGGAAGTTATAACTTGGGGCAGAAAGCTGTTGTATATTTCCTCTCCACATAGAGGGAGAGGGTGAATTTCATGAGCTTACTCTGTCCAGTTCTCTGTGTAGCTCAAGACAGTATAATTTGGTGTTTACACTTCAGAGAGGAGGTTCATGCCTTAGGAACTGGAAGGTGCACTAGCTGTGCCTTCTCATGCAGGGGTTGGTAAAAGAACCTGTCTGAATGTAACTGCAGCTGGGTGTATCCCTATCTGTATGTGTGCTGGTAAAAGTTTAGGCTGGAGCCTGGGAGAGGGCTTGTCACAGCAGTACAGTGTAAAGGGAGCCCAGGCTGGTGGGTCAGGGGGGCTCAGTGATACCCCAGTTCCAAGTGGCACCCACAGGAGTATCCATGAAGTGACTGAGTCATGTCAGCACTGCTGGTGGTGCTAGACTTTCCAAAGTGCTGGCTTAGGGTAAGACCATGGTCTCTACACCAGCCAGCACTGTTGGTAATGGGTGGAGGGAAGTACATGCTGCACCGATTTGAAGAGCAGTGGACTTACTACTGCAGCATGCAGTCACTGGGACCCTCAATAGGAATTCCAGATGGGGCTCCTGCTGCAACATGACCCTTCTCCAATACACTCCCACAACACAGGGCTGTGCCTTTAAGGCACAATCTAGTCCTGAAATGGATTACTTGCCATCTTGCTTTCTGAGCATGAGTGAAGCTACAATTTAAGAGAGTTAAAGGCTTTTACATAATGAACACTATAGACTTTAGGAGCATGTTAAATTATGTTGATACTGATTTTAAAAATGGCATATGCACATTCAACCTCTAGCTATAGTTTGACAAGAGCAATGGTGGGCAACCTGCAGCCCACAGGCGGCACGCAGTCCATCAGAGTAATCTGCTGGTGGGCTGCAAGACAGTTTGTTTACATTGACCCTGTCCAGGCATGGCTACCCGCAGCTCCCAGTGGCCGCAGTTTGCTGTTCCTGGCCAACGGGAGCCGCAGGAAGTGGCAGCCAGCATGTCCCTGTGGCCCACGCTGCTTCCTGCAGCTCCCATTGGTTGGGAACAGCGAACAGAGGCCACTGGGAGCTGCGGGCGGCTGTGCCTGCTGACGGTCAGTGTAAACAAACTGTCTCACAGCCCGCCAGTGGATTACCCCTGACGGGCCGTGTGCAGGCCGCAGGTTGCCCACCTCTGGAGAAGAGACTTTAAATGCAGAAAAGTCACATTGCACATACCAGAATATATTGTTATGGTGAAAGATGAAATTGTTCTCCATAGCAATTGGACGAAGAGGGGGTTGACACTTGGGCTCCCGTTTCAAGGCCATGTGGTTTGAGGTGAGCAGCTTTGGGCCAGTGGGTTTCCCAAATAAAAAGCCAAATCTTCTCAGTACACAGCTTGAGTGTATGGGCTGTGCACTAGGATAGCATGTGTGGATCCAGGGAACAAAACTTTCCCCAGACACTGGAGCAGATAAAAAGGTGCTTCATGGACAGAACTACAGCAGCCCAGCAGCTGCAGCCACCACTGTTGCTGGCTCTGAGGCACACTGAAGGAGTCAATTTGGCCTTTCTGCTTCCCCATGTAGGGGGCTGTTGGCCCCTTACTGAAACTTAGTGGGGGGTTTGTGTTGGCCCTCTCCCAATACCAAAAGGAAGGGGGAGAGCTGAAGAGAAATCAGGTCCTCAGACTGACAGTCCCCAGGGCCAATGAGGAAGTCGGGAGCTCGGGGGTCTGTCCTCCATTTGGGCTGCAGCTGCCTGAGCCAGAATAGGGCAGAGCTAAGGAGAGAGCAGCATCCAGAGCTAGGCTGGAGGCAGAGCTGCAGTGCAGAGCCAAAGGAGCCGGAGCTGGAGCAGTGCAGACCAGCTGTGCCGACGGTGAGCGAGGGCTGAGCTACAGCGGGGAGCTGCAGGGCCAGAGCCAGGATAGCTGATGCCGATTGTGCCACAAGTAACGCTGCAGCCAAGCCTGGTGAGCGGCTGGGGAGAGCGAGGTGGTGGCCCAGTGCAGGGAGCCATCGCCAGACAGGGCCTTGGAGGGGGAGATGTGAACCTGATGGGAGGGCCAATAATGGGGAGAAGGGTCCCTGCCATCTAGAGCCTGAGGGTGTGTGGCCACAATCAGAGCAGGTGTCTTACCTGTGGTACAACTGCAGTGCTGCCAGGTCCTGGGAGGGAGGCTTGGGACAAAAGACTGATTCTTCTTACATCCCAGAGACTGATGATTATGGTGCTCCCCATGCCCATAGGGCAGCGTTCCTTGTTTCCTTTAATCTTTTCCATTTTTTCTTATTTTTCAACATTTGCTGTTTAATCAATTGTATTTGGTTTGAACTTAATGTGGTGATTAGTGGGTCAGAGAAGTGTCCAGAGTGGAGAGAGTACCCGAGAGTGAGGATACCCTTGCCCCTGTCCAAGTGACCATGACAAGACTGGGGGTTAAGCCTCCCAGAAATCCTGGGCCCTGCCTTGTCAGGGTTACAAGGACTCTGCCGCATGGGAGAGTGGCAGGGGAGTCCTCAAGGTCAGGCAGGCCTGCAGGTAAAGTTGGAGTTGGAGTGAGGACTCAGATCCTTTTGCTATCCAATTCCATCGGGGTAGTGCAGAAGCCAAGAAAGTTCCCCATAACAGTGGGCCCATTCCCCTGCTTACATCCACACCAAAGTCCTTAGCTATGCTGAAGTGCAGGGGTCCCCTGCCTCCCCCTGCACTGGTTCTGTTGTATTCTAGGCCTTCATGGCCACAGGATTGGTCTCTAAGTGTTTTTTATTATTCCTTTTAATCAGTGTCATAATTCACATTCTTCTAAGTCAAAACAGCTCCTTTGGGATTTACATCTGGCACAGGACCAACTACAGACTCACTTTTAACTTCATTCTGTTTGCAAGGCTGTAGTTAACCTGGTGTTACTGGCTACTTTATTTTAGAGAGATTGTGTCAACTAGTTTTAGGCCTAGGGTTGCCAGGTGTTTGGTTTTTGACTGGAATGTCCGGTCGAAAAGGGACCCTGATGGCTCCAGTCAGCACCACTGCCTGGGCCATTAAAAGTCCGGTCCACGTTGCAGCGGGGCTAAGGCAGGCTCCCTGCCTGCCGTGGCTCTGCGCGGCTCCTGGAAGCGGCATGGCTCTGCGCGGCTCCTGGAAGCGGCAGCATGTCCCTCCTCCGGCTCTTATGTGTAGGGGCAGCCAGGGGGCTCTGCACAGTGCCCCTGTCCCAAGTGCCGGGTCCGCAGCTCCCATTGGCTGGGAACTGCAGCCAATGGGAGCTGCGGGGGCAGTGCCTGGAGATGGGGCAGCACGCAGAGCCGACTGGCCGCACCTCTGCATAGGAGCCGGAGTGGGGACATGCCACTGCTTCCAGGAGCTGTTTGAGGTAAGCGCCACCTGGCCTCTGCAGCCCGACCTCATCTCATGCCCCAACCCCCTGTCCCAGCCCTTATTCCCCTCCCATCCCCCCAACCCCTTGGTCCCAGCCCAGAGCCCCCTCCTGCACCCCAAACCCCAGCCCCACCCCAGAGCCTGCATCCCCCAGCCAGAGCCCTCAACCCTCCTGCATCTCAACTCACTGCCCCAGCCCAGAGCCCCTTCCCACACCCATAACTCCTCATTTCTGGCCCCATCCCGGAACCCACACCCCCAGCCCAAAGCCCACATCCCTCCCCCACCCCAACCCCCTGCCTTAGCCCGGAGCCCCCTCCCATACTCTGATCCCCTCGATTCCACCCCCCAGCCCAGAGCACCCTCCTATACCCCAAACCCCTCATCCCCAGCCCCACCCCAGACTCTGCACCCCCAGCCGGACACCTCACACACCCCCCCGCACCTCAATCCCCTGAGCCAGCCTGGTGAAAATGAGCGAGTGAGTGAGGGTGGGGACAGAGAGCAACAGAGTGAGGGGGGATGTAGTGAGCGGTGGGCAGGGCCTCGGAGAAGGGGAGGGGCATGAGCGGAGCAAGGGTGTTTGGTAAGTAGAAAACTGGCAACCCTATTTAGATACCAAATGCTGGGCCAAACTCTAGTCTCCTGTGGTGCTATTTACAGGAGAAGAATGGAGAGACCAGGAAATTCCACCTCCAAACACCGTCCCCCGAGTAGCAAGAACTATGTGTCCTCCACATGGAGTGGAGAAAGATCTATTCAATATTGTCTGTCTTCGAGGCCTTTAATTTAGAAAAATAAAGTGGCAGAACAAAGAAGAGAAACAGCTAATATGAAAATAAATAATAATCATTATCTCTCATATAGTGCTGTTCATCGGTAGATCTGAAACCACGTGTACATGATTTCGTTTCCATGGAAACATTTTAAATTTAAACACTCTTGTTCAGCATTGCAAAACTAAACCATTGTATTCATGCAGGATAACCAGAGAGTGAGACTGACTGCAAAAACCTAGCCTGTCTCTTTTTGTTATCTAAGCCAAGTGAAATGCAAAATATCAATAAACATCATAAAGGTTGACAAGCAAATAAGATTCTTTTAAGTTTTAGTATTTCAAGGGCTGTCGATTAATTGCAGTTAACTCGTGCAATTAACTCGACAAAATTAATTGCAATTGAAAAGATTAATCGCAATTAATCGCAGTTTTAATCATAATCACGCTTTTAAACAATAAAATACCAAATTAAATGTATTAAATATTTGTGGATGTTTTTCTGTATTTTAAAATATATTGATTTCAATTACAACACAGAATACAAAGTGTACACTGCTCACTTTATATTATTATTTTTGTTACAAATATTTACACTAAAAATGATAAAATAGTATTTTTCAGTTCACTTCATACAAGTACTGTAGTACAATCTTTTTATTGTGAAAATGCAACTTATAAATGTAAATATTTTTGTTACATAACTGCACTCAAAAATAATACAATGTAAAACTTTAGCACCTACAAGTCAACTCAGACCTACTTCTTCTTCAGCCAGTCACTAGGACAAATTTAAAGTTTGTTTAAATTTATGGGAGATAATGCTGCCCTCTTCTTATTTACAATCTCACCTGAAAGCAAGAACAGGTATTTCGCATGGGACTTTTGTAGCCGGCATTAAACATTTGTATGTCCCTTCATGCTTTGGACATCATTCCAGAGGACATGCTTCCATGCTGATGATGCTCATTAAAAAGATAATGCGTTAATTAAATTTGTGACTGAACAACTTGGGAGAGAATTGTATGTCTTTGGCTCTGATTTACCCGCATTCTGCCATATATTTCATGTTATAGCAGTCTCGGATGATGACTCAGCACACATTCATTTAAGAATACTTTCACTGCAGATCTGACAAAACGCAAAAAAAGTACCAATGTGAGATTTCTAAAGATAGCTACAGCACTCGACCCAAGGTTTAAGAATATGAAGTGCCTTTCAAAATCTGAGAGGTATGAGATGTGGAGCATGCTTTCAGTAGTCTTAAAAGAGCAACACTCTGATGCAAAAGATACAGAACCTGAACCAACTGTGATGGGTTTGATCACAGAAACCCCCTTGGGAGTTGCGACCTGATGTACCAAGACTACCCCTGCTCCTATTTTCCCTGCCAGCTCAAGACTCCAGCACCCTGTCTTGCTGAGCCAGACACTGCCGTCTGCTCCAACAAAGACCCAGGGTCTGAATTACTTGCCCCAAAGCTGCAGGTTTACCTGGAAACAGCTCACAGAAGTGTGCTTGTCTTTAGCACTCAGATGCCCAACTCCCAATGGGGTCTAAACCCAAATAAATCCATTTTACCCTGTATAAAGCTTATGCAGAGTAAACTCATAAATTGTTCACCCTCTATAACACTGATAGAGAGATATGCACAGTTGTTTGCTCCCCAAGGTATTAATACATACTTTGAGTTAATTACTAAGTAAAAAGTGATTTTACTAAATACAGAAAGTAGGATTTAAGTGGTTCCAAGTAGTAACAGACAGAACAAAGTAAGTTACCAAGCAAAATAAAATAAAATGCGCAAATCTATGTCTAATCAAACTAAATACAGATAATCTCACCCTTAGAGATGCTTCAGTAAGTTTTTTCCTCAGACTAGACACCTTCCAGGCCTGGGCACAATTCTTTCCCCTGGTACAGCTCTTGTTCCAGCTTAGGTGGTAGCTAGGGGATTCTTCATGATGGCTCTTCTCTCACCTTTGTTCTGTTCCACCCCTTTATATAGCTTTTCCATAAGGCGGGAACCCTTTGTGCCTCTGGGTTCCCACCCCCCCCCCTCACTGGAAAAGCACCAGGTTAAAGATGGATGCCAGTTCAGGTGACATGATCACATGTCACTGCAAGACTTCATTACCCACTTGCCAGCACACACATATACAGGAAGATTTACAGGTAAAACCCAGCCATTTACAGACAATTGTCCTGGTTAAAGGGAGTCATCAAGATTCCAAACCCTCATTAATGGCCCACACTTTGCATAATTACAATAGGCCCTCAGAGTTATATTTTATATTTCTAGTTTTAGATACAAGAGTGATACGTTTATACAAATAGGATGATCACACTCAGTAGATTATAAGCTTTGTAATGATACCTTACAAGAGACCTTTTGCATGAGGCATATTCCAGTTACATTATATTCACTTATTAGCATGTTTTTATAAAACTATTCCAGTTACATTATATTCACTTATTATCTTGTTTTTATAAAACCATATAGACTGCACAACGTCACACCAACAAAAAAATCAACCTTCTGCTGGTGGCATCTAACTCAGATTATGAAAATGAACATGCATCGGTCGACACTGCTTTGGATTGTTATCAAGCAGAACCTGTCATCATAGGTCTGGAAGGGACCTCGAGAAGTCATCTAGTCCACTCCCCTGCATTATGGCAGGACTAAGCATTATCTAGACCATTCCTAACTGGTGTTTGTCTAACCTGCTCTTAAAAATCTCCAATGATGAAGATTCCACAACCTCCCTATGCAATTTATTTCAGTGCTTAACCACCCTGACAGTTAGGAAGTTTTTCCTAATATCCAAACTAAATCTCCCTTATTGCAATTTAAGCCCATTGCTTCTTGTCCTATCCTCAGTGGTTAAGAAGAACAATTTTTCTCCCCCCTCCTTGTAACAACCTTTCATGTACTTGAAAACTATTATCATGTCCCCTCTCTTTCTTCTCTTTTCTAGACTAAACAAACCCAATTTTTTCAATCTTCCCTCATAGGTCATATTTTCTAGACCTTTAATCATTTTTGTTGCTCTTCTCTGAACTTTCTCCAATTTGTCCTCATCTTTCCTGAAATGTGGCCCACAGAACCGGATACAATACTTCAGTTGTGGTCTAATCAGCACAGAGTAGAGCAGAAGAATTACTTCTCATGTCTTGCTTACAACACTCCTGCTAATACATCCCAGAATGACGTTCGCTTTTTTTGCAATAGTGCTGCACTGTTGACTCATATTTAGCTTGTACACTATGATCCCCAGATCCCTTTCTGCAGTACTCCTTTCTAGGCAGTCATTTCCCATTTTGTATGTATGCAACTGATTGTTCCTTCCTAAGTGGAGTACTTTGCATTTGTCCTTATTGAATTTATCCTGTTTACTTCAGACCATTTATCCAGTTTGTCCAGATCATTCTGAATTATAATCCTATCCTCCAAAGCACTTGCAAGCCCTCCCAGCTTGGCATCATCCACAAACTTTATAAGTGTACTCTCTGTGCCATTATCTAATCATGGATGAAGATATTGAACAGAACCGGACCCAGAACTGACCCCTGCAGGATCTCACTCATTATGCCCTTCCAGCATGACTGTGAACCACTGATAACTACTATCTGGGAATGGTTTTCCAACCAGTTTTGCACCAACTTTATAGTAGCTCCATCTAGGTTGCATTTCCCTAGGTTGTTTATGAGAAGGTCATGCGGGACAGTATCAAAAGTCTTACTAAAGTCAAGATATACCACGTCTACCACTTTCCCCCTATCCACAAAGCTTTCTTTAACAGGGTAACAAGCCATCAGGTTGGTTTGATGTGATTTGTTCTTGACAGATCCATGCTGACTGTTAATTATCACCTTATTATCTTCTAGGTGTTTTCAAATTGATTGCTTAATTATTTGCTCCATTATCTTTCCCACTAGAGAAGTTAAGATGACTGGTCTATAATTCCCAGATTGTCCTTATTTCCCTTTTTATAGATGGGCACTATATTTGCCCTTTTTCAGTCTTCTGGAATCACTCCCGTCTTCAGTGACTTTTCAAAGAGAATTGCTAATGGCTCAGATATCTCCTCAGTAAGCAACTTGAGTATTCTAGGATGCTTTTCATCAGGCTCTGGTAACCTGAAGACATCTAACTTGTCTAAGTAATTTTTAACTTGTTCTTTCCCTATTTTAGCCTCTGATCCAACCTCATTTTCAATGTTAGACGTCCAATCACCACCAACCTTCTTGGTTAAAACAGAAACAAAGAAATCATTAAGCACCTCGGCCATTTCTGCATTTTCAGTTATTGTCTCCCCCTCCCCCATTGAGTAACAGAAACAGATAGGAGTGGAGGAGCTTTGTCACTGCCCTAAATGCCAGAGGCGTAATGGGACTATAATGATAATGATGATGATACTTGTGTTATTTGTTTATATTCGTTCTTTGTAATTTGACCTAGTTTCCACTTTTTTTTGGACTCTTTTTTGATTTTTTAGATCATTGAAGATATCCTGGTTAAGCCAGGGTGGTCTCTTGCCATACTTCCTATCTTTCCTACAGCAGTAGGATAGTTTGCTCTTGTGCCTTTAATAATGTCTCTTTGAAAAACTGCCAACTTTCTTTAATTGTTTTTCTCCTTAGACTTGCTTCCCACGGGATCTTACTTACCAACTCCCTGAGTTTGCTAAAGTCTGCCTTCTTGAAATCCATTGTCTTTATTTTACTGTTCTCCCGGGTGCATGTTCTCTAGAATGGTGGATGAAACATGAAGGGATATATGAAGCTTGAGCGCATCTGGCATGTAAATATCTTGCGACGCCAGCTGCGACAGTGCCATGAGGACACCTGTTCTCACTTTCAGGTGACATTGTGAACAAGAAGCAGGCAGCATTATCTCCTGCAAATGTAAGCAACTTGTTTGTCTGAGCGATTGGCTGAACAAGAAATAGGACTGATTGGACTTGTAGGCGCTAAAGTTTTATATTGTTTTATTTTTTAATGCAGTTATTTTTTTGTACATAATTCTACATTTGTAAGTTCAACTTTCGTGATAAAGAGATTGCACTACAGTATTAGGTGACTTGAAAAATACTATTTCTTTTGTTTTTTTACAGTGCAAATATTTGTAATAAAAAATAAATATAAAGTGAGCACTGTACACTTTGTATTCTGTGTAGTAGTTGAAATCAATATATTTGAAAATGTAGAAAACATCCAAAATATTTAAATAAATGGTATTCTATTACTGTTTAACAGTGCCACGATTAATATTTTAATCGCTTGATAGCCCTAATTTCAAGGTGTGATTAGTAACAGAAGTAAGGATTTTTTAAAAAATGTAAGTTTTGCATTAACAGTGTTCTAAAAGCAAACATTTATAGGTGAATATTTTTCAAACCAATTTATAATTGTAATTTCTAGTTAGTAATTAGGAGAATCCTACAGAATCTAAAAATATATATTTCTGGGTCTGCTGGCTAAGTCCAGCTCCTTGTAGTCAAGATGCGAGTTGCTGAATTCACAGATTAGCGCAGATCCTTAAAAAATATATTGAAAGGATTTGCAGTGAAGTTTTAAAAATACACACTGATGTCTCTACACAAATGGTCCAAAATGCTGTAGATTACAGTAGCATTACTGCCATGTTTTGAGCTAATATAGTAATTTTAGGAGTAGGGGGGTTAAGGAATATTCTGTATAATACTCAATGTATATATTGAATATGAGAAAAAAACCTGGAGTTCTTAATGACTGTACCCAGAACCAGCCGTTAATTTTCTGTTACTTGTGGTGCTTGGTTTTTTAAATTTTCAAGAA
Organism: Trachemys scripta elegans; assembly: GCF_013100865.1. NCBI lineage: Eukaryota > Metazoa > Chordata > Testudines > Emydidae > Trachemys > Trachemys scripta. The sequence goes on along the minus strand of NC_048298.1, from coordinate 299,496,172 downwards.
AATGTCTGGGTCAGCAACAAAGAGTAGGTTACAGGGTAAATTCATCAGCAGTGGGAAGTCTGAAATGGATCATTTCTGCTTGTGAGACAATGTCTTGTGTTTAGCCCAAAGGTGTATTACTCATTATGGTTTCAGAAAGCAGAATAATGTGCAAACAAGAGAAATCAAATGGAAAAAATAATTTGTATTATTAATCCTACAATAACTACTTAAGACTATAAATATGCTTAAGATGCAGTCTCTCCACTGAGCAGTTCATAATCTAACATAAAAGAACTTTTACTTTCGGTGTTTGGGATTGAAAAATAACTGATTAATTTATCTGTCTAGGGTTCAACTGTGAAATATCTAGACTCCCTGGCACCACAGATTCAAATCCCTTTAGAGTTGACTCATCCTTAAATTTTCTAAGAGAGCTAAATTGAGTAACATGCAGTGTATTATGTGTGTCTCTTTCAGACAAGACCTCAAAAAGAATGAGGTCCTTTTTGTTCTAAATAGACATAAAATGCCTGATTTTTAAAACTCAGATGGCCTACACCAAATGCAAAAGTGCATATACCACAGTACATCTAATTTTCACATGCAATTAGTGAGATTTGTGAATAATACAGAATGCTATGAGTGCTGTCTGTTCACTATACAGACATTAACTAATTAACTGAATATTTGAATATGTAGTCAACTACATATCTCACTGGTAGTTTGAGCACAGAAACACATGATTTGCATGACATTTGTTTGTGCAGCACTGGGCTCCTGAGCTTTTAAAAGTCAAGCACTTTGTGTAGGCACAGAGTAAATACAACTTCAGTATTTTCAATATTCAGTCTGAAAGTCGCCCACAGTACTCAGCATGGTAGCATTGCAAACTAAATGTGGTTTTGAAAATATGGCCCTAAAGATGCTCTAGCACTTTTCCTAAGAGCACAAGTGCAGCCAACACTGTCTCCTCGGTCACCTCTCCTGATAGAGGGCATCTGTGAGGGTGTCACCTCTCTATTCCATTTCCTGCTAGGCTCCTCAGCTGGACAAACTGGGATCAGATTCCAAATCTGAGACGCTAGGTCTCCTTGTCAAATTCCTACTTAAAACTGAGCTAATAAGGAGTGAGCAGGACATCCTCAACCCCTGAACATGATTCATCTTAAAAAATAAATAAATAAAAGCACAAATCCCCATATAAGCTCCTGGGGTGCAGCAGAAGTTGTTTAGTGGGAGTATTTTATCCTGGAGCAAGAGTTGCAGGGTTAGAAGGGGATACGGGGAATGGGGATGGCCAATCAAGCCACTAAGTAAATTTTAAAGGGAAAGGAGAATGAATTACTCATGATATATGCAAATTACTAGTAAATCATTGGTACAAAATCTCCAGATTTCTAGATCTTCAGCCTTTAAGGGTATTCCCTAAGTTTCCTCTTGCTCCTTTACATTCCACTGAATCTTCCTCAACTTCCTATCCTCCAACAACCTTTTCTTGTGCATTCATTCCCCTTCACTCCTTCAGCCACCTCCTGTACTCCCACATCCCCCTGTACTGCCTCCCTATGCCCTGTTCCACTTCATTCTCTTCCTTCCAGTTTCCTTCTGCAGCCCATTCTTCCTACTCCTCATACTCCCTTCTCCCCCAGTCTCCTCTTGCACCCCTGGTTTACCATCCCAACTGAGTCTCTACTGAATCCCATCAAGTTCTCCCTCGTACTCCCCACACCTCACAGTCCACTGTCTCCTCATTGTTTGCAGCCTCCTAAATTTAGCACCGAAGGCAGTGGTGTGCAAACTTTTCCAGCCATGCACATCTTCAGCCTTTCCTTCTCTAATATAAACACATAGCAGTGTGTAAATTAAAAAAACAACAACACAAAAGTAAAACCCAACCAAAAGAAAACACTACACTGCAGACAGAATTCTCCCTCTAGGGAGAGGATGAGAGAGATGTTAATCATGTTGTTTATGCACTACTGTAGGGTACTGAGATAGTACAGTGATGAGGGAAGTATAAGAACCTAAAGAGAAAAGAATAGGGAATTGCCCCTGAGTGCATGACTGAAATTCGCCTGGCGGCTGGCCCTTTCCCCCTTTTTTTGTGCTATGCACCTGGTTGCAACCTTGCATTCCAAGAAGGTTGCATTTCATTCACTGCTGTATTTTATGGAGTCATAGTTAAGGTTGCAAGATAGTCTCCATTCTTGTGTTTTCTCCCTGTCCGTTTGTTTGTATCCCTCTGTCTCAGTCTTATAGTTAGACCCCAATCCTTCAAGCAGTTATGCATGTGCTTAACTTTACTACTGTGAGGAGGCACACTGATTTCAATGAAGCTACTCTCAATAGTAAAGTTTAGCACATGTAAAGTTTTCAGGACTGGGGCCTTCAGGACCGGCTCCAGGGTTTTTGCCGCCCCAAGCAGTGAGAAAAAAAAAAAGCTTTCTTCTTCGGCGGGAATTCGGCGGCAGGTGCTTCCCTCCGAGAGGGACCCGCTGCCGAATTGCCGCTGAACAGCCCGACGTGCCGCCCCTTCCCCTTGGCCGCCCCAAGCACCTGCTTGCTGGGCTGGTGCCTGGAGCCGGCCCTGGGGGCCTTAGACCGTAAGCTCCTTGGAACAGGGAATGTCTCTTTTTTTTGTATGTATTTGTATAGTGCCTAGCACAATGGGGTTCTGGTCTATAACTGGCATTTTTAAGCATTACTGCAAAACAAATACAAATAATAATAATTAATAAATAATCAAAGTGCAATTTGGACACCACCTCCATTGCTAACTTTCACAAAAAGAACTCAAGTCAGCCTGAAGTTTCTCTTCTCTTCTAAATCTTATCACCTCACCAATTGTTTTTCCTCTTTTCCATTGTCCATTTTTCTTATAATTGATTATATTCCCATCTTTCTATTTGTCATTGCTGGGAAACTTAGTGTTTTCTTTGGACAATTTTTCTTCTCTGATAGGCAACTCATAAATACCATAGATAGCTTGATTTAGAGTAGAATTAATGCTATTTCCTGAGACCTTCCTACTTCTCACTATTACTTCCTTTCTTTCTGTTCACCCATCTTTCCCCAATCTTCTTACCAACATTTACTCTACTACTGACATTTCTAAATATCTATTTTTTCTATTTTTCTATTATTTGTAGTTCTATCATGAAAAGAGGTTATTTGAAACTGGCTACTAGAGTTCTAAGTTTATCATCTCTCAATAACTTCCAGGTCAAATGGGTCAGTTTATAAGAAAAAATGATTCTGCCCCTCCCCCCGCCCCATCAACTGCCGACCCTGTAGCCTCACCATGGGACTTGCACAAGTGTAACTCCTTCCCAGAATACTGAAAGAACTGGCACATAAAATTGCAAGTATTTGTAATAAATCTTTCAAATTGGGGGTAGTAGCCTATGACTGGAGAAAAGCAAATGTAGTACCTACATTTAAGAAAGGATAGAAAAAAGCAATCTGGGCCACTACAGACCTGTTAATCTGACTTTAATAGTATGCAAGATTTTAGAACAAATTTTGAAGGAAAGAATCATTAAAGACATAGAAGTAAATGAGAAATGGAATAAAATGAAACATGGGTCTACCAAAACTAGATTATGCCAGAGTAACCTGATCTCTTTCTTTTATAAGATAACTGATTTCTTAGACAAGAGAAATGCAGTAAATCTAATCTATCTCAACTTCAGTAGAGTATTTGACATAGCACCACAAGGTAAATTATTAGTTAAGGTGGGGATTAGTACAGGAATAGTAAGGTGGGAAGGAACTGGCTAAAGGAAAAAGAACAATGGATTGTGCTCAGAGGAGAACTATTGGGCTGGAAGGAAGTTACTAATGTCAAGGATCAGTCTTGGGACTGATCTTATTTAATATTTTCATTAATGATCTTGGCACAAAAGGTACTAATGAAATTTGCTGATGACACATAATTGGGAGGCATTGTAAATACAGAGGAAGCTCAGAATATTATAGAGCAAGAATTAGATAACCTAGAGGACTTGAGTAATATAAATGGGATGAGATCATGCACCTGGGGACAAATAACAAGAATTCCTGATATAAACGGGGGCTTAGTTGGATATAAGAGAGGAGGAAAAAGACCTGGATATTTTAACTGATCACAGGATGATTATGAGCCACCAGTGTAATGTGGCCATAAAAAAAGCAAGTGCAATCCTTAAGATATATCGGGCAAGGTATTTCCAGTAGAGTTAGGGAAGTATTAATCCCATTGTACGGGACACTAGTAATACCTCATCTGGAATATGTACAATTCCGGTAACCCATGTTCAAGAAAGAGGAATTCAAACTGGAATAGATTCAGAAAAGAGCTCCTGGATGATCAGGGGGCATGCAGAGCCCATTTTATGATAGCCTAGCAAAATGAAGGCTGAGCAGAGATATGATTGCTTTCTATAAGTATGTCAGAGGGATAAACACCAGGGAGGGAGAAGAGCTATTTAAACTATTGGATAATGTTGGCACAAGAACAACAGGGTATAAACTGGATATGAATAAATTTAGGCTAGAAATTAGAAGGTTTCTAACCATCAGAGGAGTGAGATTCTGAGACAGCTTTCCACTAGGAATAGTGGGGGGTAAACAACCTAACTAGTTTTATGATGAAGTTGATAAATTTATGAATGGGATTATCTGACAGGGTTACCTGTGTTAGCAGGGGACACAACTCAATGACCCAGCAGGTTCCTGCCAGTCCTGTGTAACTGAAGGAACAATAAGAAGAAAATGAGGCTGCACAGATGTATCTGAGTGCATAATTTGGCCTGCATAAACTTTGGCCCTGATCCTGCATGTTGCTCTGTTGGGACAGACCCCTAACTCCCAACCCCTGAACCCACTATGCCTTCTCCATCTGCATGAAGTATCTTAGCAGATTAGGGCATTTATTGCTAAAGATGATGCATGAGAAGGAAAGAGCCCAGCCTGACTTTCAGATCCAGGTCTGAGAGATTCCAGGTCAGGCAGTTTTTAAAAAATCAGCTTTTTGTCTCTAATCCTGCAAACACTTCAGCACATGTATACTTTTATTTCCACAAGTAGTCCCATTACAGATAATGGGTCTACTCATATGAGTAAAGTTGTGCAGCTGTGGAAATTTCTACAGGATGGGGCAGGGGGCTTTATTTGTAAACTAGATATAGTCTTGGAGAGACAATAAATACAGAGCTCCATGGTGACATTTTTACAGTCACTTCACACTTAAATACCATCAGTTGTTGATCTGTTTGTATTTATTGTTTATCATTGTTACAGTTTTATGTATTTTTTTACATTGTTTCCTATGTCCTTCTGTAGTTTTTCCCTAGAACTTTGGCTCAAAGGCATTATGTAAACAAATAAAATGTAAATTAGACCACTTATATGCAAATAGTTTTGGACAGGCTTTGGGTGAGAGGTGTCATAAAATGCTAATTATCCTGTAACCTAGAGATTCATAAATCTGCAGAAGGGACCATTGTGATAATCTAGGGTAGGTCTATACTGCCTAAGCTGACGCCTATGCTGCAATGTCCATACTGCTATTTTTAGCATGCTAGCCTGAGCAGCACTAGTGCATGTCTGTCTACCCAGGCTTGGAGGCACACTCCCAGTTGCAGTGTAGACATACCCCTAGTCTGATCTCCTGCATTACACAGGCAACAAACCTCCATAGCTTCAATAATTCTATATTGAATCCATAGCTGCTATATGAGCTATATCATATCTTTTAGAAAGATATCCAGTCTTGATTTAAAGACTGCGAGTGATGGAAAATCCACTACATTCTCAAGTAAGTTTTTCCAGTGGTTAATTACCCTCACTCTTTAAAACATATGCCTGATTGGAATTTGTCTAGCTTCAGCTTCCAACTAATGAATCATGCTATGCTTTTTTCTGATAGATTAAAGAGAACGTCTACTATCAAAAATCTTTTCCCCATATAGGTACTTGTAGACCATTGGTGGGCAACCTGCAGCCTGTGGGCCACACGCTGCCCACCACTGTTGTAGACTGATCAAGTCACCTCCTTTCTAGACCTTAAATCATTCTTGTAGCTAGCTGTCTTCTGAACCCTTTCCAATTTTCAATGTCCTTTTTAAAGTGCGGACACCAGAGCTGGATACAGTATTCCAGTAATGGTCTCACTCATACTGTATACAGAGGCAATATCATCTCCCTAATCCTACTCGATATTCCCTTGTTTATATATCCAAGGATTGCATTCCTCCTCTGATCTAATCATCACAGTGGGAGCTTGTGGTCAAATGGTTATCTGCTGTGACTCCTATGTTCTTTTTACAGTCACTGCTTTTCAGAATATAGTCCCCATACTTATGTGACCTACATTCTTTGTTCCTAAATGTCTGATCTTGCATTTGGCTGTGTTAAAACCAGAGCTGGTTGAAACTTGGAATTTCCTTTTAATGGGAAATTCTGACATTTCAAAACATCCTTTCATCCTGAATTAGAATGAAAAGTTGAAATTTTCTGCTAAACGATATTTCTAAAAAAAATTTGTTTTCAAAATATCAAAATTGCCTTATCTAAATGATGAAGTGTTTTAATCTTATCAAAGCACTTCATTTTGATAACTTTTCATCAAGGATTTTGAAAAAATTGATTTATTTCTGTGAAATGTTTAGATTTTGCAAATCAGTATTTTCTGATGGAAGTTTTCTGTTTCACGGGATAATTTTCAGCTGGCTCTAGATATAAAATCCATGTTGTGGAAATAAGATCGTCTTACCAAGCAATCCAGGTCTGTATATATAAATGTATTCCCCAGATTTATTTACAACTTCAACAATTTTTGTGTCATCTGCAAACTTTATCAATGTTTTTTATGTTTTCTTCCATTCATTGATAAAGATACTGAATAGCATTGGGCCTAGAAAAATACCCCAGTTGGATGATGATTCCCCATTTACAATTATTTTTTGAGATCTATCGGTTAACTAGTTTTTAATCCATTTAATATGGGCTAAATTGATCTTATATAGTGCTCATTTTTTTATAAGAATATCATGTGGGACTAAGTCATATGCCTTGCAAAAGTTTATCTATATTAGGTCAATACAGTTACCTGTATTAACCAAATTTGTAATAACAAAAAACAATATTGTTTTTTGACAAGACCTATTTTACATAAAGCCCATGCTAACTGGCATTAATTAGGCTACCATCTTTTAGTTCTTTATTGATTGCATCCCATATCCACAATTCCCCATTCCCCCTCCCCCCCGCCCCGGGATTGGTATCAAACTAACCCATTTATTCTTTTTAAGGGTTAGCAGAACATTAGGTCAGTGTTCCAAGATTTGTTAAAAATCAGCATTAGTGGTTCAGAATGCTCCTTGGTCAATTATTTTAATACTCCTTGGTGCAAGTTTTCCAGCCCTGCAGATTTAAAAATGTCAATTTTAATAGTTGCTCTTTACCATCTTCCTTGGTTACTGATGGAATAGGAAGTATTTGATTATCACTGTAAGAGATGAATATGTTATCCTGCTTCTTTCTGAATACAGAACAGAAACATTTATCGAATCCTTGCCTTTTCTTCATGACTGGTAATTTTACCATCCTTGTTTAATATTAGAGACCCATTGCTAAGATTTAATGAATGCCTTCTTTTTTTTTGTCAAGCCTCCTGGCTATAGATTGTTTTCACAGAAACCTTTAGCTTTCCTTATCAATTGTCTGCATTTCCTAACTGTTGATTTGTACTTATTGCTATCAGCTTCTTCATTTTTCCATGTTGTATATACACACACACAACAGTTAGGCTGTTGGTGTTCTGAAACCACCGCCTATCATGCTGAACAATATTGTTTTGTTGTTTCCTGGTATTCTCCCCTGTCTATATCCATCTGTTGTCTCTTGTCTTATATTTAGACTGTAAGTTCTGGGGACAGAAATTATTTTTTTGTTCTTTGATTGTACAGTGAATCAACAATGGGGTCATGCTCCCTGACAAGGGCTTCTAGGTGCTATGATAATAATTAATAATTATAACTAGCTTCTTTTACCTCCCTTCTTAACCATTTTTTTTAACAAAACAAGCTGCCTTTTATGATTGTGGACTTGTGTGTTTTGGGGGAGGGACAGCTGATAAAGCATTTTAAATAATTCCCAATGATAATTCACATTTTTAATAGGACTTTGTAAAGAGGCATGGCCACCCTCGAAGATTGGCAGTGAGTGGTGGCCAGATGCATCCTGGTGGGCGGAACCAGGAAGGCCACAATCTCCATGTTGGAAGCAGAGGAGCAGGAAGTATAAAAGGAGGGCCCTGTAGCTCAGTTGAGAGGCAGCTGCCAAAGGAGACATATGCGTTCTCTCTGCTGGTGGATGCAGGAACGTGCAGAAGACTTCTGTTGTCCCAAGGAGGGCCTCAAGCTACCTGTATGGCCAGACATGCTGGATGCTGAAGAGTTGCTGGGATTGCTGCTCGCCATGTACGCTGGGGAGACGGAGGATGACCCTTGGAAGGTACACCCAAGGGGGAGTATAGGAAGCAGCCCAGGGGAAGCATATTACATGTCCGGCTGTGGTGCCGCCTCAGACACGGTCAGCATATTGCAGGTGGATTCCCCACTGACCCAGTGGCAGACCACTCTGCTGCTGTTAGGGCCCTGGGCTGGGATGCAGTGGACTTGGGTGGGCCCGCATCTTGCCTGCCATCCCTCCCCTGGGGTCAGGGCCGGCGCTTCCACTAGGCGACCCTAGGCGGTCGCTTAGGGCGGCAGGATTTGGGGGGCGGCATTTTGCCGCCCTCGGCAGAAATTTGGCGGCGGGGGGGTCCTTCCGCTCCGGGTCTTCAGAAGAAATTCGGCGGCGGGTCCTTCACTCGCTCCGGGACCCGCCGCCGAAGTGCCCTGAAGACGTGGAGCGGAAGGACCCCCACCGCCAAATGCTTAGAGGAAGAGTGCTGCCACCTAGGGCGGCAAAACCCCTGGTGCTGCTCCAGCCTGGGGTGGTAGTACTCCCCGCTCCTTAGGTCAGGAGACCTGCGCTTGCTGGGTGCTCAACCCTTACTGGAAACCCCTGGCCTGTGTTGGGGCACTCAACCCTTACTGGAGCCCCCTAGATTGTGTTGGGGTGCTCACCCTTTGCCGGAGCCCTGGACTATGTTGAGCGCTCACCCCTGCTTGAAGGCTGGGCTCCTAGACCCTTACCTGGTCTACCCTGCTTGAGGGTTGGAGTTTTAGACTGCTTGGTGCCCTGCTTTGCCTAACTGTTCATTGCTCTACTCTGCCTGAGGGTTTGAGCCCTAGAGACAGCTAATTTCTCCCTATAGAGACTGTTGTTCCAGGTGCATGACAGTGAAGAGGCATGGCCATCCTCAGAGATTGGCAGCAAGAGGCGGCCACGCAAGCCTACACGCCTACAGACTGTCAATTAATCGCAGTTAACACCTGCGATTAACTGAAAACAAAATTAACATTTTATTTTTTTAATGCATTAATCACATACCTCTGTGTGAAGGAGGCATCGGTGATGGGGAGCTGAAGCCCCAGTCCGCAGCTCCACAGGCGGCAGGGGCTGAAGCCCCAACCCAGAAATCTGCAGATTGCAGGGAGATGAAGCCCCAGCCTACAGCTCCTGAGGCGGTCGTGGGGTTGAGGCCCCAGCCCAGAGTTCTGCAGGGGCAGGGCAGTTGAAGCCCCAGTTCGCAGCTCCAGAGGGGGCTGAAACTTGAGCTGAAGCTCCAGTCCCCAGTGCTGAGAAGGGCTGAAGCCCCAAGCCCTGCACCCTGAGGGGACTGAAGCCTGGGGGGGGGGGGGGGGGGGGGGGGGGGGCTGAAGCCCCAGGCCCTGCACCTTAAGGTGGGCTGAAGCCCAGAACCCCCAGTCTGGCTGAAGCCCGGAGCCCCACGCCCAGCAGGGCTGAAGTCCCCCACCCTGAGTACCCCAGGGCTGAAGATGGAGGGTCACAATTTTTTCTAGTGGATGGGATCACAATTTTTTTTAAAGTCCAAACGGGGTCATCAGCACAAAAAGTTTGTGAAACTGCCATGCAGAACAGGGGCTTGGTGAACTCAGCCTCCCTGCACCATCCTCTCCTCCCTGAGGTAAAATCCATCCTCCCTTGCAAACAAGGGCTCAGCTGAAGGGAGTTATGTAAAATAATATTAATACTAAATCTACATTTGTAAGTTCAACTTTCATGATAAAGAGATTGCACCACAGTACTTGTATAAGGTGAACTGAAATACTATTTCTTTTGTTAAAAGCAACAAAGAGTCCTGTGGCACCTTATAGACTAAAAGACGTATTGGAGCATAAGCTTTCGTGGGTGAATACCCACTTCATCAGACGCATGTGTTTTGTTAATTTTTTTTACAGTACTAATATTTTAATCAAAAATAATATAAAGTGAGCAATGTACACTTTGTATTCTGTGTTGTAACTGAAATATATTTGAAAATATAGAAAATATCCAAAACTATTTTAAAAAATGATATTCTCTTAATGTTTAACAGTCCAATTAAAACTGCAATTAATCATGATTAATTTTTTAAATCTTGCAATTAATTTTTTTAATATCTTGACAGCCCTAATTTTTAAGTTTAAATATTTCTGCCCACTCAGTTTTCCTCATGATAGTTTTCATCGGCTTTGAGAACTGGCCTTTTTAAAGCACCAAGTACGTCTATTACTGGGCCTATACTTGTCTTGAACATTGCAAATGAACTTCTATTCTACATTGATTCCTATACAGGGGGTCCCCAGTATACATCTCCCCTTTATCTGTTGTTTCGGATATCCGTCGCTCATCAATAGGGGAAATGTGTTCCGATTTATGTTGGTCCTGATCCGCATATCCATCATTTGCATGGATCAGGACTGACGTGGATTGGAACTTGTTCCTCTATTGAACAATACAGTACTGTACTTGGGTCTGCTGGCTACATTCAAGTCTTATTATCTATGGAGGATGTTCTCCATGCTTATTAAAGAGACGGCAGGTGAAGGAAAGCCCAGTGTAAAGGAGTTTTGGAAGTCCTACAATATCTTGAACAGCCTGGAAAACATTGACGTCATGGGACTTCGCAATGTATGAACGGCATTTGGTGCTGTACATGGCCAGATGCTGTCCACAGGTTCGTGGGATTTGATGCCATTCCTGCTCTCAAGCAAGAAATTGTTAAGTTGGCGAAAGATGTCAGCTTTGAGGAGGTGGAGGAGGAGGATGTACAGGAGTTGTTGGAGTCTCACGCTGAGCAACTGACAAATGAGGAACTGATTGAGCTGGATCAACAATGGATATCCGAAGAAAGCAAGGATGAGTATGATGATGATATAGGGCAGGAAGCCAGGAGTCTGACGACAAAGAATTTCTCCCGTTTCTTTGGATTGCTGGATGAGATGACAGAAATCCTTTTCACGAACAGTCTGCCGAAGTCTCCAGGGCTCTCAAGGATGCAGTGGCTTGCTACAGGGAGATCTATCGTTCAAAGATTCAGGCAGGAGAGCAGACATGATAAAATCCTTTTTTAAGACTTCTGCAACCAAAAAGCCAACCACGGAAAAGCCAGCCCAAGAAAATCCAGCCACCACCCGTACTTAAGTTTACCATAATTGACACTGTTTTATAATGTATTACTGTACGGTATTAACTGTATTAAAATATTCTGTGTTTGAACTGTGTTAGTAGGATTCTACATTATTTTATTCAATGTTTTATGTGTAAAATATGTACTGTATAACCTGTCATTGTAAAAAGATACACTATTCAGGCGAAAAGAGCATTGTCATAGGTGAGTGTGGTGAAGTTGTGAATACATCCCCTCCTCCCCCTTAATTCCGTTATTTCTTATGGGGAAAAAATTCCTCAGTATATGTCATTTCGCTATCCATCCGCCTTTTCAAGAACAACCCCAATATATACAGGGGACCCCCTGTACCGCAAATGCCTTCCAGTAGGAGCTGTCAGGTTTGGTTTGGTTTGGTCATTCCCTCATTCTCGGCTGTGGGGAGGACTGTGTGCGCACTGGAGAGGTATGTTTTGGTGATGGGGTTATTTCCTCCCCTTATGCACCTGTTTACATGGCAGAAGGCAAGGCTGCAGAAGTGTCTAGTGCAGGGTCCTCCTGTCCAGGCCCTCTCGGAGGGGCAGCTGAAGGAGCGCTCCCCACCCAGCCTTTCCTAGCATTTGTTAAGCGTCCCAGCCCCCTCGTTGCGGGGCGGGGAGTGTTACCATCTGGGGCAGGCTCCCCAGCGCTGGGGCCTGTGTGTGAGGCAGCGGGTTTTTGTTTGGTGAGGGGGTTAGGCCCCTGGCAGAGGAGCTGGAGCTGCCCTCCCGTGTCAGGCCCTGCCCCCGCCCTGGCACCTCCGGGGCGGGAGCGACGCCCAGGGGCAGGAGGACCCAGGTGAGAGGCGGGGCGGTGCCGGGCGCTGTGAGGGGAGGGCCCTGCTCACGCTACGCCGGCTCCGGCCGGGAAGGAGGGAGGAAGGAAACACCGGCGGCCGCCAGCGCTGAGAGCAGGCGAGCAAGTGAGTGATGCTGGGGGAGTAGGCGGGACGCGTCGGTGCCTCTACCCGGCGACGATGGGGGGTGGGTCGGAGCCGGCGCTGGGGGCCGAGCCGGGGTCCCCGGGGCTGCGGGGGGGGGACGGGGGTGCCTGTTCTAGCCACAGCCCGGAAGAAAGTTTCACTCAGTCCCCTCCGCGCCTCTGTCCATTGGGGGCCCCTTCCCCATCTCTCCCGGGAAGCCGGGGCTCCGAGCCCGCATCTCCTCCCCGCGCCCTTCCTAGCAGGTACCAGCCCCAGCCTGGCCCCCACGCGGGTCCCATCCATCCTACTGCCCCCCCTTTCCCTTTATTGTCTCTCCTGCCGATGCTGCCCTTACTCTGAGCCCGGGCCAATGGGCAAAAGGAACAAAAGCCATTTAGCAGTGGGCAGCTGGGGACCTGAAACCTTTCCCCTGCCTCCACCTGCAGTGCACGGGAGTGTGACAATAATCCCCCTAAACATCAGTAATGGTCCCCTCTCCTCAACAGGGTTTGTTTTTATTTCTCAGTATGGTTGGATGCCGACTGACTTGCATGGGAATTGCTGCCCTCTCTGGTTAGAAGTAAATGCTTAGAAACGCTGGCTCTGCCATATGCTGTGTGCGCCAGCAAACTTATTTTTAGATGTATCTCATATTTTTATGCATTTATAAATAGCTTAATCCATATTTAAGTACTGAGAGAGGAAGTGATTTGGTCCTGTGAGCTCCAGACTTTTTAAAGAAATTACTAAATAGAGCCAATTCTATAGGCTGGCCCCAGGTGGATTAGTGCCTTTTATCTTTGTCTTTCTAAATGGCTGAATTATTTAATTATGAAAAATGGCAACTGCACATGATGATATTATTTTAAAACATCAGTATTTAATAAAAATATTTCATTTACACTTTCAAAGAACCTAAGGATGTTAATATTCTTATCTGAGTCCCATACAAATGATACCTTGCAGTATTTTAAATAATTTAAAAATAGTCATAATTTAAACCTATAAAAGCAAGGCAATTCTGAGTGTAGGAGGCTTTCCTGGTTGTGAAAATTTCATTATTTTGTAGTGTGAGACCCTGGAACAGCAAGGATTTATGCATGTGAAATGTCCCATTGAACTCAATGGGGCAACTCATGGATGTAAAGTTTTTCATGTTCTTGGGTTCCAATCTAATAAAGACTTAACAATGTACTGTGGTTCCTATTCAGTACATCTACAGGTTGTTGGGCTTTTTTAGGGAAAAGTGTTTGCAGGCAGTATAAAGAAGTCCTATTTGGTATTTTGAAAAATAATCCTTTGATTTTTTTTAAAATATTGTATTAAGACTGAATTTACATTTTATTTTTATGATGACTTTACCATTACAGGAATGTTGACAGTATTGTACTATTAGACTATTACTTCTCTTTTACATGTTGACGCTAATAGATACATGAGAGACATAGTGTAAATAGAGTACTACTACTACTGAAAAAACAAAGGAAAAGAAGTACAAAGACTGTCTAGTGACCCTATTCCTAGGTGATGACAGTCATATTTATGCATACTGCCAGCAGCTGCTAGAGACAGTGCCAAGATTTTGGGCTTGAGGGATGATCTCAGCTTCATTATGTAGTCAAGAGGGTCATTGCTAGATTTTAGTGTTTTAAACTCGTTGGTTTGCTCGGAGGATTTCAAGCCAGTTTCAGAGTTGGAACTGATTAATCCACTACATGAATTTCATTTTTAGAGCTGGACAAATAATTTCTAATGAACAACTGATTTGACAAAGTTATCTTTCACTGTTAAAAAATCATCCCCAACCAGATCACTTTCCCCAGATTTTTCACTAAATAATTTCTGAAAATGTTTGTGAGCAATTAATGTATAAGAATTTGAAATTTGTGTAATTTTAATTGGATATGCAGATCACATGGTGTTTCTCTTCTTGGAGTAGTGTAATTCTTGGAATTAGGTTTCCAGTGCAGATACTCAGTTATGAATATGAAATTTGCTTTCCACAAATGTTCTGAACTGTTTGCTTAAAATTCACTATTTTGGTGGATATTGATATTTGTAAACTCATTTATTAGAATATTCATAAAGTAAACACACAAACATTATGGAAGCAAATTTGTTCAGTCACATTCAACCAAATATTTTGCAGAATTCGCTGAACTGTTCTTTTCCCTTACTGTAGCTTCATGTCCCCAACATTTAAGACCTTATCTTTTGCCCTTTCATCAGCCTTTAGTAGGGTCCATTTGTCATTTAAAGTATCAAATATTGAGTCAGTGTGGGTGAATAAAATTCTGCCCCATATTCTAATGAAAGGAAAGCTTTTTAACTTTAAACTTGAAGTTGGCTGTGTTTTGGGAGGGAGAAGCTTTGAACAGTGTAGTGCAACCTATTGTTATCAGAAAGTAGCCCTTGCACCGTTTATGTATTGCTTAATGCACTAGAGAAACCTTGCAGTTCATGAGGCAATGGAAGCCTCAGCTGTAATTCGTGATGCTGCTGGAGGAGTGAATGATATGAGCACATTTTTTGTTCAGTGAACATAGTTTTTCTAGTTTGTGCAGTTAAAAATTTACTACTTGCAGCTATGAAACATATGAATGGCTGAATTACCACCTGTTTTTAATACAAATGATTGGACCTTACTGAAAATCTTTCGAAAGCAAGAGGGTATGTCCAAAAAGTGATTCACAACATGCTGCTTGTGGAAATGTCTGGATAGAATTCCAGAAAATTAGTGTGATCTCATTTACTAATTATTTAACTTTTTTGAATATCTTCTGCTTTTCACTAGTACTGTATCAAATAATTTATTGAAATAGCAGCCTCAATGACTGACTACACAGAATTTGATATTGTAATTTGTGTTTATTTTACAAGCTGTCTGGCTTACATACACCATCCTTCTGTACTGTACAATGCTATGTTGGTCATTAGAATGCCACAGTCACACCCGTTGACTGGTATGTTCATGGTGAGTTACCACTGTAGGAAGCTGTCAGATCTACCTGCTTTCTTCTTATAAATCTGTATGATATGTCTTAGATACTCTTCACATACACATCTCCACAAGTCCTTTCCATAGCTCATACAGTGCTATCTTTTACATATTTATATTCTGTACAAGCTCTTATACTTCACTCACCACTGTGGTTTCTGAGAACTTTCCAGTAGTGCAGTAAGCAATGTGACAAAAATCCATCACGTGGTGTTCTCTCATCGTCTACCTAGGATGAGAAATGTATGCAGTGGAATGTCTTGTTTAAATTGGGTTATTTTTCTCCTTCTTTTAATATATATGTTCTATATATTTATGTTACACAAGGCAAAGATCAAAGAAATGTGCCTTGTACTTAGCAGAAGTGGTGAGGTTTATGATGGGTCCTAAAACATTCTGTCTCCTGCACAGACACACTTTATTCTTATGATGGAGAGTGATTTTTGAGACTGAGGAGCATAGTTGTCTACCATGGTCTTCATCCCAGAGCTTCAGGTGATCTTTTCAATATTCTGGGCTCAGGTCATGGAACTATTTGAAGATAAGAACTCAGATCTCAAACTTGATTTGAAATTGTATGTGAAGCCAGTATAGAAAGTGGAGGACAGGTTGGATGTGCTTGTGATAGTCTTTGTTGCTGAGCCGATATACTGCAGTATTCTATACTATTTGGAATTTTCAAAACAATGAAGTCTTCATGCCCATGCACATGACATTGCTGTAGTCCAGCCAAGAGGTGATGAATAATTTAGGCTAGGTCATTGTCTGTCAGGCTGGGAGGGAGTGTCCTAGTAAAACCCTGTAATTTACCACTACTGGTTTTTGATGACTTTTGGAAAATGAGATTTATCTCATATTTTAAATTCTAAGCATGAACTGTTTAGTCTAGTATTAGTATATCAAAGGAACCTGGGTGGTTTTTAGAGTGTACAACTCTTTTGTTTTTCTTTATCCATGGTTTCAAATCCAACCTGGTTAAGCAGTGGCCATTTTGCTATCCTCCCAACTTTTAATTTGTTTGTCCCTGATACATCTGCCATTGATGGGTCATTATTGTAAGAGAAGGAATAAAGTGAGTGTAGTGATCCTGCCTAACTTGACAGTGTTAGATACTAGTATATAATTTTCAATCTGGCCAGAGTTACAGTTAGTGGAGTTAGTGATACAGCTGCTGGAACACCTGGACAGTAATTATTGGAATTTATCATACAAATCAGTATTTAGCCATAGGTATAATATTGAGAATGTGTTTGTCAGAGTTGTAGATTATTTGCTTACCACAAGGGATAAAGGAAACTTGTCCTGTCTGTTGATGGTATTGGATCTATCAGCAGGATTTCATACTGTGACTTGTGGACTTTAATTGCATGTCCTTATCACATTGGAATATAAAAATTGCCAGGCTGGATCAAACCTGATATCCACATAGTCTGGTATTCTGTCTCAGACAGTGGCCAGTCCCAGATGCTTCAGAAGGATTTGAGAACCCGGCATTAAGTATGTGGGATGATCTGCCTCCCGCTTTCTCATCTTAATCTCTAATGGTTAGAAGCTGGCTTACGCCTGGAAGCATGAGGTTTAATAGCCCTTCCAAAATTTTTGTTAGCCTTAATTATGATAACTCTGGATATTCTTGTAATCAATATATCCAGTCCCCATTTTAGTCTCACTGAATTCTTGACCTCATTGGCTTCCTGTGGCAATGAGATGTGCCTTGTGTGTGCATATTTATGAATATGTCAAAATCATTCCTGATGGAAGGGTATCAGTCAATACTGTTGAGTGAATACATGTGGGGCTGTTCTGGACTTCATGTTGTATTCCTTAGGGTTTTGTGCTGGCTTTCATGTTCTTGTAGAGGGATTTGAGATGTTTCTAGTCTGTTGGTGAAACTTGGCAGTACATACCACATAGTCCAGATGGTATCTGAAGATGCTTGTTTAACTCGTCTTTCACCAACCTGTGAGAGAGGAGGACTAGATGGACTTGTTCTAAGGATATAATGTAGGGCTTGTGTGTATATCACTGTCCACTGCTGGATGGGATACCACATCTTCTGTTGGAGAGTCATCCTTTGTAGACCAAAGACTATGCTTATACTGAGAATTTTAGGGTATTCTCCCTCTGTTGTTCTAGCACCACTACTGCTCCACCAATACTACCAGAGAACTACTACTAGTGGACTGGTCTCTGCTATTTTTACCGCCATGTCACTTAAACATGGTCATAGCAGAATTGGACATCCTGCTGGTAGCCATTGTCTTTTGTTCTAGTGCTCCCACTGTTACTAGTACCCTACCACCACACCTGTTCAAAAGCAATGGTGTGAGAACTCTCAGTGCAAATGCAGCCAAAGAAGTTAAGAGTTAAACTAGATTGTGGGATAATTTTCTTACCACAGCCTGTCCCAACATAGTATAATTTCTCAAACAGCCTTTTTCTGGGCACTGCTCTGATCTGCTACCTATGTCATTCAAACAGCACCACAACACCTCCTTAAGTGTATGGACTAAAAACACAATAAATACTTGCTTTTACACTTGAACCCAGTTGTTGGGTATGTTAATTTTTTTCTAGTCAGGGACTTAGTTACATTTTTAAAATGAGGTGAGAACAAAAAGAGAGTATACCAACACTCATTCCCACAAATTAAAGAAAGCATGATAAATTAGCAGTAATAGTCTATAAAAGGAGTTCAGATACCCATGTCAGTCTGGGTTGTTAAATTAATACACCTCTACCCCGATATAACACGACCCGATATAACATGAATTCGGATATAACGTGGTAAAGCAGTGCTCTGGGGGGGTGGGGCAGTGCACTCCGGTGGATCAAAGCAAGTTCGATATAATGCGGTTTCACCTATAAAGCTGTAAGATTTTTTGGCTCCCGAGGACAGTGTGTTATCGGGGTAGAGTTGTAGTTATTTGAAAGCAGTATAGATCCTCTTATGCTATTAAAGTATGTCCTGCATTTGGTTTGTCTTAGAGCTTAAGATCTCTGAACTTTATACTTGCTCATGACAAGTCACATAGACTTCACACGGAATCAAGAGTGTTACCCAGTCCTGGGATTTGAACTGTGAACACCAGACGTTTGAAGGAGTAATGCTTGTCTGACAGGACAGTGTGTGTAATGTACTGACAATCTTGCATATGTAATATTGCCTCCTCTTAGATCGAACATCAGGTGTAATCAAGCCTTTGTAATTATTCGTTGTCTAGTATGGGGTTGGCAACGTTCGGCACGTGGCTCACCAGGGTAAGCACCCTAGCGGGCCAGGCCAGTTTATTTACCTGCTGACGCGGCAGGTTCGGCCGATCGTGGCCCCCACTCGCCACGGTTCGCCATCCCGGGCCAATGGGGGTGGCGGGAAGCGGCACGGGCCGAGGGATGTGCTGGCCGCGGCTTCCCGCTGCCCCCGTTGGCCCGGGACAGCGAACCGCGGCCAGTGGGGGCTGCGATCGGCCGAACCTGCCGCGTCAGCAGGTAAATAAACCCGGCCCGCTAGTGTGCTTACCCTGGCGAGCCGCTTGCCGAACATTGCCGACCCCTGGTCTAGTAGTAGCTAGTTCTTAAAAAAAAAAAAAAAAAAAAAAAAAAAAAAGCCAACCTTAATACTGATATCTAATACTCGCTTTCTAATGGAGACTTTTCTTTAACTCAAGTGGTAGAGGCCTGTATTTTGAGAGTAGGGCTATCCTCACTGTCATCAAGCATAGTATAGCTGGCAAGTAGTGACTGTATATAAACAGCACATGAATTCATTATAGGATGAAATCATTATTAGATTCTTTTCATACAGCGATATGTTGCACTATCAACTTGTTTCTGTATGTTTCTTTTACGTTGCCTGATATAATATTAAAATCCTAATTTTTGTATGAAAGCAAAAAATGACTATAGTAGTTACTTTATTTTTGTAAGCCCTAGACACAGTTGCTTTCAAAATGAATGCTACTTTTATTTTATTGTTAGAGGCAGGTTAAACTGATGAGAGTGACAGCCTGGTTGCTGTTGAAGAGCAAGGCTATGATCTCAGCACACATGAGGTGCCACAGATGGTCCTGCAGTTACAGTGTTGGCACAGAAGGTGAAATGACCCGTAGGTAATACCGTAATAGTATCTAGGTCTGCTGAAATTATACTGTAAACAAAGAATTTTGTTCTGTTTCTGCTATATTAGTCTGGTCACCCCATCTCAAAAAAGATACATTAGAATTGATAAAGGTATAGAGAAGGGTAGCTAATGTGATTAGGGGTATGGAACAGTTTCCATATGAGGAGAGATTAAAAAGACTGGGACTGTTCAGTTTAGAAAGGAGACAACTAAGGAGGATATGATAGTGGTCTGTACAGTCATGAATAGTGTGGAGAAAGTGAATAGGGAAGTGTTATTTAACACAAGAACCAGCAGTAACCCAGTAACCCAATGAAATTAAAAGGCAGCAGGTTTAACATAAACATAAGGAAGTACTATTTCACACAATGCACAGTCAACGTGTGGAACTCGTTGCCAGGGGATGTTGTGAAGGCCAAAAGTATAACTGGGTTCAAAATAGAAATAGATATGTTTGTGGAGGATAGGTCCATCATTGGCTATTAACCAAGATGGTCAGGGATGCAACCCCATGCTCTGGGTATCCTTAAACCTCGGACTACCAGAAGCTGGGACTGGATGACAGGGGATGGATCACTCGATAGTTGCCCTGCTCTGTTCATTCTCTGTGAAGAATCTGACACTCTCCACTTTTGGAAGGAAGGATACAGGGCTTGATGGACCATTGATCTAACCCAGTATGACCATTCGTATGTTTTTAATAAAATTCAGAGCATCATTCAATTTTTTAGTTTTCATGTGGGTTTTGAAAATCCATTAGGATGATAGGTAAAATCGCTCTGTGTAGGTATAATCAAAATTTATTCAGAAGCCCCACACACTAAGACATCATGTCTTCATAGCATAATAACCATACTGTATTGTACGCTGTATTGGTGTACCTTTAATTTGGTTATTATTTTGAAATTGGTATTATTGGGATTTCAGAATCCTACATATTGTATGCATTCCCAAAACTGCATATTGGAGATGTTTACATGCCCAGGGGTGATTTTCAAGGGCAGTAAGGTTGTAATTACAATGGGCCTCTGAAAAGAAATCCTACCGAAGATCCACAAGGGTCATTTAAGAATTGAGACGTGCAAACAACAAGCACAAGAGGTGCAGTACTGGCTGCAGAGCAATCACCAAATTACTAATGTGGTAGGAAACTGTTTTTCATGCTTGAAATACAAGTCATGCCAACAGGCAGAGACACTGAGACCTCATCCAGTTCCACAAAGGCCTTTAGGAGAAGGAAAGCACTGATTTATTTACCTGGCAATCAAAGGATTATTTAATAGTCACAGATTATTATTCTCGGTATCCAGAAATTTGCACACTGCACAGTACTAGTAGTAAGTCAGTGTTAGCCAGCATGAAGGGAATCTTCTCCAAATGAAGTCTTTAGTGATAATGGGCTGCAATTTTTCAGTGCAGATTTTAGGCAATTTGCAATAGATTGTGATTTTCATTGCAAAACATCAAATCCAAATTATGCCCAATCAAATGGACTTGTGGAAAGATATATATGGACAGCAAAGAACTTTATGAAAAAACTTTTGACAGTGGGGGTGATTTCTATAAAGTTTTATTGGTACGCCTTTGGAGAATGGCTTTTCTCTAGCTGTTGTTAATGGGAAGAAAGATGAGATCTAATTTACCAATTAGTGATAACTTGCTGAAATCTCATAACAATGCATCACTAGAGAAGATGAAAGAAAATCAGAAGTGGAAGCACAAATATTATTTTGACAAAAGGGCCCATGATCTCCCATCTCTTAACCTAGGTGATAGAGTGTGCCTGAGGAATTGCACCTCTAATACTTGGTGCCAAAAGTGTAGACGTGGACTTCGGCATTTCTCATCTGACTGATTCTTTATCGTCAATACACAAAGCAGAAACTATCAAGGAACAAGAGAACAACTCAGATTATAATGATAGGCTGATACTGAGAAGATCAGAGCAGGAGATTAAATGTCCCGAAAGACTCATAGAGACTTGCTAACCTGCCTGGAGAAGGGGGATTTGAGGAAAATGAGTGGTAAAGACTTGAGAGTGATGTGCTGGTAACCTCTCTTCTCTAGGTAGTTGACACAGTGGGTTTATGGAAATGTACTACATGGGTTAAGAATTGAATACATGTGTTATAAGATAGTTGTTAGCTGTTATATATATATATATATGTTACTCCTGGGATAATTCTGTGCCAAAAAGTTAAAATTCTGTGCACAATATTTTAAAATTCTGCAAAATTCTGAAAATTTTATTTGTCAAAAATAACACTACATAATCACACGAGTTTAAATTATTTTGATAATTTATTTCAGAATACCTGTCAGCAAGTATGTCTGTAACAATACAGACACACACAAATTTCCCCAGGAGAAGAGAGTTAAAGAAACCCCTATGACAACCCAATTCCTGTTTCTCTGCCCCCTCTGCCCTCTTCCCCCCCCCCCCCCCCGAGGCCAGCCATGGGGCCAGACACCCACAACCCCTCTTCCACAGAGACCAGTTGCAGGGCCCTCCTGGCCCAGATACCCACACCCCCTGTCCCCAGATTTCAGCTGCGGACTCCCCCCAGCACAGACACCCATCCCCCTACCCCTCAGAGCCCAGGGATCCAGAGGGAGAAACAACCTGATGCTCAGTCCCAGGCTTGCGTGGAGTTTCCTGTGTTCAGCCGCCTCCTTCCCTCAGGGCATGTTGGGAACTGCAGCTGCCGGGAATCCTGTAGCTCCCTCAGTCCCTCCCTCTCCTCCTGGCAGTGTCTTCTATGTGTGAGGTGGGCTCTTCTGGGTCCAGTGGCCCCTGGTGGTGGCTAGCAGCACTGCAGCCCATTTCTGTGGGGGGAAAGGAAATTCTGCATGCGCAACATTTAATTTCTGCACAATTCTGCATTGTGCAGTGGTGCAGAATTCCCCCAGGAGTAATAATATGCATATAAGAGTTAATTTGTTTGTCTTTAAGAGGGAAGATGTAGAGAGATGTTTGTAGAAGATAATAATTTAGAGATGCTCCCTTATAAGGGACAGTATTAAGAACATAGGCATTTGGAGATGTGCCCTGGAGACGGGTGTTGGAAATACAACATGGTTGTGTGCAGCAGCTCACTACAGAAGTTCTCCAGTTTGTTTTTAAAGTTTTATTCCTTTCTAATTCACTGGTTTGTTTTTTAATGAACCCCAAGATTGTTATAATGGAAATAGAAAAGGGGAAGACAAGGGTTACGAGAATAAGGATATCCTAGAAACTATGGCAAATTGAGGGATTTGAAGGGGGGAGGTTAGTGGAAACTAGAAACTGATATTGAAAGGAGGAAGGAAGGATATGAGGGAGAGAGATGGGTATAGGATGGGAAAAGGGGAGAGAAGATCACAAGCTCTTTGGGGATAGAGACTATCTTTTTGTTCTGTGTTTGTACAGTGCCTGGCACAATGGGGTCCTGGTCCATGACTAGGGCTTCTAGGCACTATGATAATGCATGATGAAGCCTTTGTTTGTGTGTTCTCAGTTGTCTACTGATTTAATATTTCCTTGCAAAAAAACAGTTGTGCTTGACTTTTTTCAGTGGTCACCAGCTCCTTATATTTCATGCATGGTTTAGTATACCTCTACCCTGATATAACGCTGTCCTCAGGAGCCAAAAATTCTTACCGCGTTATATCGAACGTGCTTTGATCCAGCGGAGTGCGCAGCCCCGCCCCCCTCGGAGCACTGCTTTACCACGTTATATCTGAATTCGTGTTATATCGGGTCGCGTTATATCGGGGTAGAGGTGTAGTAGTAAGTTTGTTCTGACTGTGGTTCATTCTTCACCAGTCCTAAACCCCTTCTTTTGTGAGCAAAAAGGAGAATGATACATGTTTATGCAATCAACATCACGTATACATTGCACAGATGGTTCACTTTATAATTCTGCAGTGATAATTTTTAGTAGTCTGGAGACAGTATCAGAAGCCAATGCCGAAGTCTTTTTGTCACTACAGAGCTTTAGGAGAGCTGGGGCTGGGGCTGAGAACTTAGTATCTTCTCCTTTAGAAGATGCAATGCCATAGCTAATCACCACTGTCATGTCCTTGTGTGTGTGTGTTGGAGTAGGGGGAGATTGAATATCAGTTTGGAAAGCCATAGTTTAATTGTGTTTTGTTCTTTTGTTTGCTTGCATTTGTTTAGAAAGGGGCTGAAGAGTGGCACTTACAGTACAGAAGAATATCTGTGCATGCTGGCACGTGTCTTTTGCTAGTGGAAATTCTAATGGCTCAAAATGTGAACTAAATCAAATCTGACCTGTCACCTGCTAGGGGTGAAACACACCCAGAGTGGAAATCTACTGCAGTCACATCTTCCACGGACATGAATTAAAGGTAAGTAGCCTTCTCTTACCTAATTATTTTTATAATCAAGCTTTGTTGCTAATTATTTTTCACATAATTTGCTGAATGGCCTACTGCGTTCCTTATAATTATGGAGCTTGCCTAATACAATAATTTGGTGTATACAGTGCACGCATTGCTGATAGAGCTTTGTCGATATATCTTCATAGTTCAGTCCATGCTTTCTTCCCTTTATTGAGCTGGCTAAATAATTTATTAAAAATTGCCTTCCTATAATAAACCTAGTAGCTTAAGTTACATTGTTCTCTACCTAGGACAGTGCTTTTGCAGGTTATATCTTAGTTTAGTATCAAAGTCTGCCAAAAACAAAACAAGAGAGAGGTAAATTATGTTGTTTTGTTTGTGTTAAAGGACAATATTAGAGGCACCCAGAAGATTTGCTATACTGAGGGGCCCTTCCAGAAGTTATAGCTGGGGTTGAAGCTCTTGTAGGAGGCAGAAACCGATATAGTAGCAGTGATTCTGAAGAGCAGATCAGTTCAGCAGCTGTGGCGCATGGGAGAGGAGCAGCAGGGTCCTCTGTAGAACTAGCTGAGGGCAAGTGTCTGCAAACTTCTGATCTAATGAGGTGGAGGCAGGATAAGCTCCAGCACACTCTGTCCAAGATAGAGGTGGAAGCCAGTATTTCTCACCTTTAAATAGGCAGCAGATGGTGGGGTGTTAGCATGGCAGAGAAAAGCCGTCCCACCAAAGAAGTGCAACTGCCTAGATGTTGTCTCGAGAAGTGAGAGCAGAAAGAGCTACAGCTAGTTTCACTGCAGCTTGAAACTGCTGGCCCAGGCTCTGATCTTGTCCCCATCTCTCTGCTTCTAGCAGGCTGGGCTACCCTATTACTTCTCCAATTGCAAAGGGGTGGTCCCTTAAGATCCATTGGTGGGAGAGAATGGAGCAATGTCTGCACAGCCGGCCCTGTCTTCTGCCCCAGCCCCATTAGAATGGGGGAATCTAAATTTCTGGAAGTCAGAAGGGGCATAGGACAAGGGAACTGGGCTTATAAGAGTCATGGCTCGTTTCTCTCAACAAATGGGTGTAAAATTCAAATTTTCTATATAGAATGTACATTGTCCACCAAATAAAAGGCTTTCAAGTGGTTATTTACGATATGGCCCCAGACAATCTTGAATTGCTGCTGCTGCTGCTGCTGCCACCAGCATAATCGCTTAGGACCATCCTCTGTATCTATGCTTCCTTGCTGTAAGTAAATATTGTTTTAATATGAATAAAGACCCTGCATAAAACAGCCTAGTGAAACAAACTGTGAAGAAGTAACTGATGGCTGAAGTTTTGAAGATATCTTTACCTGTTTTTTTCTTTTGAAATGAAAATTCTAGAAAAATAAAATCCCTAAAGCAATGTCCCTTCTTACAAGGACTATCTAGAAACTTGTTTTAGAAGAAAATGATAGGTAGCCATGCAGAAAAAAGCACTGGGTCCTAAAAGTATTCATTCTGTTAAAGAATCTTATGCACAGGGAAAAAACAGGTAAAATGGAATTTGTTCTAATTCAAATGTTGAGGGAAGCATCTTATCTAAAATACGATTTTCAAAACAGTTGTCTTTATATAGAGCAAAAATGGTTGTTTTCACAAGCAAGTGTAGTTAGAAGAACAGCTTGCCTTTTACCTACACTATTTGGTCATGGAATGACTAGCAGAGACCTGAGGAGAGAAGTTATGCAGTGCCTATAGGGAAACCTAATCTTGCAAAACTCTAGACATTGAGTAACTTTGAAAATGATAGATAGCATGAACAAAATCAGTGCTCCTCACTTTCTCCAACTTGATCGTGTAGGCACATAGGGGATATTGTTTCTGAAGGAAAGTGGGTGTTATTTGCACAGAATTGGTGCTAGTAAAGTTATTTTCATATACCAGTATCATAAAATCACATTAAAAATGTCTTACAGAAGTCCTCAAAAATATCTTGAGAGAGAAAACGTCAAGCTCAGAAATCTTATTTATAGTATTTGACATTTCTCTAGCCCCGCCCCTGCCCCCCCCCATCCACTCCCCCCCCCTTCCCCCCCCCTCCCTGCCCCCCTCAAAACTCCCACCCCCCCCCCCGCTCCTTGTCCCCTGACTGCCCCCTCCTGGGACTCCTGCCACTAACTGCCCCCTAGGACTCCACCCCCTATCTAAGCCTCCCTGCTTCTTGTCCCCTGACTGCCCCCGCCTAAGAACCCCCCCACCCTAACTGCCCCCCTAGGACTCTACCTGTCCCCTGACTGCCCTGACCCTTATCCACACCCCCACCCCATATTCACACCCCCGTCCCCAGACAGACCCCCGGGACTCCCATACCCTATCCAACTGCTCCCCGCCCCCTGACAGGACCCCCAGAACTCCCAACCCATCCAACCCCCTCTGCTCCCTGCCTGCCTCGACCCCTCTCCACACCCCTGCTCCGCTGCCAGCCCCTCCAGAACCCCCGACCCATCTAACCCCCCCTGCTCCCTGTCCCTGACTGTCCCAACCCTCCTCCCCCCCCCCCCCCCCCCGCCCCCCCCCCCCCACCCCAACCCCCTCCCCCCCCCCCCCCCCCCGTCCCCGTCCCCTGACCATGGCCGGCTTTAGCAAGAGCTCAGAAATTGGGCTGCGCTCTGGCCGGGGTCGCGGGGCTTGGGGCTGGGCTGGAGGTGCTCAGCCGGGGCCAGGCCGGCGTGCTCGGCTGGAACTGGGGCCGGCGCTCCGGGGCCTGAGCCAGGGCCAGAGCCACTGGAGCCAGGGCCAGAGCCGCTGGGGCCAGGGCCGGGGGTGCTTGGCTGGCACGCTCAGCCGGAACCGGGGCCGCTGCCCTGGGGCCCGAGCCGGGCCGGGGCCGGGGCTGGGGCCAGGGGTGCTTGGCCGGCGCCGCTCGGCTGGGGCCGGGGCCCCGGGGCCGGAGTTGGGCCGGAGCCGTTGGGGCAAGGGCCGGAGCCGCCCGGCCGGGGCCGCAGGGAGCCGCTCGGCCGGGGCCGGAGGGAGCCGCTCGGCCAGGGCCGGACTGGGCCGCGCCGTGCCTCGTCTCCTCGGAGCCCTCCTCCTCGCGTCCCCCCCAATCTTACCTGCTGCTGCCCGCCTGCCCCTGCTTATTTTCACACTTCCCGCGAACATCTGAGCGTTCAGGGGAGGAGAGGAGGGAAAAGACAGCTGCGGGGCCGGGTGGCGTACTAAGGCTGCAGGGGATGGGGGGAGCTGGGAAGGGTCTTTGGCTGCCCAGTGGCGCTTAGCCGCCGCTTTTCGATCTATAAATAGCCGACCGGGGGGAAATCCCAGACACTTTTAGATTTTTAGAAATCCCCCCCGGACTGCTATTTATAGACCGAAAAGCCAGACATCTCCGGGGAAATCCAGACGTATGGTAGCTCTACCACTGACTTCAGTGGAATTTGGATCAGGCCCTAAGTTACTATCAGCTTTTCACAATATGTAATCAGTTAGATCAATTATAGAACTATCTTCAAAATTTTCAGAGTAATCCTGTCCATTTTTGAGCTGGGATGCCTAAAAAGTTGCCTAATTATCATGGTAAAATATACTGTATTTCTGATTTTTTTTTTTTAATTAATCTCAAACTATCCTTTGTGGAATGTGTCTTCCATTTCACAATAGCAGTGAGAATATGCGGACAGTGTATTTACTGGCTGTTACCTCACTTCTCGTGCTTTTAAAAAAAAAAAAATCCTTTGAAGCTAAAGGAAAGAAAAAAACTGAATGGTGTGAACCAAATGAGGGGATATCCCCTAGGATGTTTTGTGAGAGAGTGGAGCTGGGTTTTTTGCTACCGTATTTATCTAGATATTTTAAAATAATTACAATTTAACTTTTGTGTTAGATTACTAAAATCTAGCTTGCCTTGTTTGACCTGGTTCTTTTGAAATCAGCTATGGACAGTTCAAAACAATCAATCAATTAAACAAACAAACAAAAAACCCACCCCAATAGTTAGTCTTGATCATCCTCCATGTGATTCAGAACACCTTAGGAATATTTTTACTGGCCAAGTGGAAAAACATCTTATTTTAGGACTTAATCCTTTCTAAATTTAAAAATATTTTTAGCCCTGTTACTGAATGTATGGCATGGAACCATAACCACTTAAATTGAAGATTCCAGAGAGCTGCAAGTGGTCAAAGTGCAGGGGTAAAGATTACAGCATATTTCATGCATCAAAGATGCCAAGAAGCTGTGGAGTTTAGTGGACATTAAACATGAATCCAAAAGAGGGAGAGCATTGATTTGCAGTCCATTTTAGTTTTTAGCCTTTTGAATAAACGTTCATTTCACTTAGGAGGGAATCATTTTTCTTATTAATGAAGTTGGGTTATGCTTTATTGTTTAACAGTGAGGTCTTGCCCCAGGGTGATGATATTCTGCAGTACTTCCTGCAAAACAATGTTAGAGCATTAAATCCTGTTCAGTGCTCAATGGATAGACTTACTACAAAATATCCCTAGATCTTTTGCTTAAATATAACTAAAGCTGATGCAGATCAAATAGTAACTAGAATTAAGAGAGGAAGCCAAGTTTGAAAAAGAGCACTAATGTTACTGTCTTTACAGGATCAAACTTTATGAGGAAGCTGAGTTATTGCCATCATGATAGTAAGCACTGAAATCTTATTTTTGTTGAGTTTTTCCCCACAAAAACATAATCCAATATAAAATTTATTTTAATAGTGCTGTAATTATGGAGAAATTTATAGTCAGAATGTAAGAACAATATTTTTGTTTTGCATAGTCTGCTTTGTATGCATACAGTATATATTAAAATCCATATTGTAATTGGCAGCAAATAAATAGGTCCAGTTTATGTAGTGCAAAAGTACAACTGAAAGAGTTTTAATGTTACTATGTCATTGCCATGGTGGAGACCAAGTGATTTTTTTCCCTCCTCTAACATATCATCTGTGAAGTTTTATCCATTGGAACTGTATCAGATTCAAGGTAATCTGGGTTAAACAAATGTCAAAGTTAACTGTTTCTTGCTGTATGGAGCTTTTAGTCGTCTTTGTCGATAAGAGTGACGGAATATGGAACAGTTTCTCTTGAGCTGTTATAGCATTATCGAAGTATGAAGGAATAAAGGATTGATTCTTCCTTATTGAAATAATTAGGAATTTTGCCATTGACTATAGTGAGAACAGGATTAGACACAAAGTATACTCCACTACAGTTTCATCTGGTGGCCCAGTCTAGATTCTTATGTAGTTAGTGACCATCATTGTTAAATTTCTAAAGTGAACTCCTGAAGATACATTTAGTGTGTGTGCTCTCTCTCCCACTTCCCTTCAGTCAGCAGAGGTTGGACTTTATCTTTTTTGTCCTCATGTAATTATGGAAAAGCTGGGTCAAAGAATTGAGTTATACATCTTGCTCTGAAGGTGCTGAGGTTTGTTGTGGTCATCCTGATCTTCTGGGAGAGGCCAGTTGCTGAGAAAGTTCTTTCTTCTGCTCACCTCAGGTTTACTTTTGACAGGTCTGTTTCAGTAGCTGAGAGAGCAATTCAAACTGTAAAAAGAATTCTTAAAAGAATCTAACTTGGATAACACAGCCTCTTAGTCTGGTGGACTATTGGAATACACCTATAGGAGATTTAGGATCACCTGCTCCTCTAAGGACCAGATTACTGACTTCATCGAAGTTGTTACCACCCAAGCTGATACAAGGAGACATGCTAAATAGCTTAAAATTGAAACAAGCGAAACAGAAATATTTCTTTGACAAAAATACATAGCCTTTATCACCACTGGAAAATGGACAGACTTTGTATTAATCAGAAAGGAGCATGCAAACCTGCAAAGGTGATTGATCAACATACCGCTCGAAGATCTTATTCAGGCAGAAGAAGGAGATGTCTGTGGAAGAAACCGAAAGGATTTTACTCCTGGGGGAATTCTGTGCCACTGCACATGTGCAGAATTCATGTCCCCTGCAGATTTCTTTGCTTCCCTGCAGAAAAATGGCTTTCTGATGGGGAAGCCACAAGAACGACCCTCCCGAGCAGTATGTTTTGGATGCTCAGGCCAGCCAGCAGAGAAGTAAACCACTGTGGGGTGGGGATAGAACTGGGGAAGACCCAGCTGGTGGCTCCTACTCTGTGCCAGGCTCAGCTGCTAGTCCTGGCTGGGCTGGGTAGTATGGGACTTCCTCTTCCCATGCACAGCGTCCAGGGCTGGGTCAGACCAACCCCCAGATTTCTCCCCTAGCTGTAGGAAGCTCTGCAAACTCCTCCATCCCCATTTCCTGCACCCATTGTCCTCAGTTGCCGGGGGAGGGATCCCTGTACAGGGAGCTGTTCCCCCATCTGCTCAACCCTCACACATCCAGACCTCCTCATACCCAGACCCTCCCACCGAGCCTCACCCCTGACACTCAGAACACCCCTCTCCCCGGATGAGCCCTGCTCCCACTGCACCTGGACCACCCAGATGAGCCACCCACACCTGGATTCCAACCCCACCAAGCCCCAATTAGTTGTACCTGGATCCCCACCCTTCTGAGCCCCCCCCCCCCCCCCTGAGCTCTATTCCCCCCCCCCCCCCCCCCCCCCCTTACCCCCCCCCACCCTCACCCCGCCCCCCCCCCCCCCCCCCCCAAAGAGTCCCATTATCACTGCACCCAACCACCCCTCCCCCCCCAACAAGACCCAGTGCATCCTAATCTCCCCCCACCCCCCGCATCTGGATCCCCCATTGAGCTGGCCACACCCAAATTGCCCCACACAGAACCTTCTCAAACCACACCTGGATCCCCCTCACTAATCCCCTCCGCACTCGGATCCTGCCTTGCTGAGCCTGATGCACCTGACATGGAGGGGCATGGCCCTGGGCTGTTTCTGGGGCAGGCCTGGTCCTTGCGCTGTGTCAGGGTTGTATGCAGCCTTACCACTGAGTCCGTATCCCGAGGGCGGAGGGGAGCTGCACAGTGGTCTCCCACCTCTGTGCAGCCAGTGGTCTGTGCTCCCCAATACCATGCTGAAGCCTCCACATTTATTTGACAAATAAAATTTGCAGAATTTTGTTTTGCCCCAGAATTTTGAATTTTTTGCCTCAGAATGCTCTCAGGAGTAGGATTTGATGAAAACAAAATGAATTGCGGAGAACGAGAATGAACATTTTGAATAAACAGAAACTGTGTCAATTTCCAACTCAGAAATGCAAGCAATACTAAACCAATCTACTGAGTCTCAAGCAGTTAGTTTGAATAAAGAAAAAAATGGGACACTGAAACTCCTGTTACTGCCTCTTTAGGCAGAGTGATAAGAAAACCTGCTAGATAGTCCATTCTAGATTTTTAAAGATTCAGATTAGAGTTATGAATGTTGAATTAAGGTGATACAATTAAGTAAAAAAAGTTTAAATTCAGTTAAATTGTCTGCATATAGTTTTTTTAAAAGGGAGATGTAATGATGATAGGAATTTTGGAGAAGGACTAAAGTTTCCTGTAGTGTTATATGGGGCAAATCATTATGTAGTGAGTCTTAGCAGCAGACATACATATTGCTTTTCTATGGACTTGGAGCCAGGTTGACAAGTCAGCAATACATATCTGTATAGTTCTCGGTAATAAGTACAGTGTTTGCTGTTACTTATACTCTCCAGTATCTTTTCTTATGTAACTTTAGCGCCCTCGTGGCCAAGATGGAGTCTGCTCTGCAGGCAGCTCTGGCCAGGAGACGGCGCGCGCAGGAATGCAGCAGGAAAAATCCCTTCCACCCCCGGGGCACCTGTTCCAAACCCTCCAGAGTGAACACATACACCCACAGGAAAAGTACAATGGATATAACAAAGGGAGATATTTATTTACAGAGGGATGAGAGGAGACAGTGGCTACCAAAGAATTGTATTAGACATTCTTCCAAGAATGGCTGAGACTGGATCCTTTAGTTCAGTGATTTCAGGTACTCCAGTTAACGTTGAATTTGTAAGTCTATCCTTATTCTGAGGCTAGTTTGTCTGTATCTGTTTCAATATCCCTGAGAAATGTCTTGGCCTGACAAAGAGCGTTTTAGATACGTAGTGTTAATATGTTGGAAGACCTGCAGTTGCATGGATTCTAACTAGTGGGTCTTTTCCTTCTGTAACTTCTATGATCCTATATATCCTGTATCTTTAGATAAGAGATTCTTCCTTTTTTCAGTAGTGATGAAGATTAATGTTACTTAAGGGAGGTAACACACAATTCATAATTGCTAACTAAGAATTCCAAGGGACTGGAATTGAGAGTGAAGTGGCTGGGGCTGTGATCTCTCTAAAGATTCTTGGGTTAGATCCCTTGCAATGCAAAGGTTAGATTTCTGTCTATTAAAGAAAACCTGGTAAATCATTTCCATGCTGAAGTGTAGCAAAGTACTTCAAAACAGAGCTTGAGTCAGTGTTCCCAAAAGACCCATCGGAGAAATCACAAGTTGAAACAATGGATGAGATTGTTGTGAAGAAGCAAGAAAAGAAATGTAGAGGAGAAGGGCAGACAAGTTGATGGAATGGAAAGGTGCTATGATTGTGAAGGTAAAGGACATTTCCCACACAGTGAAAGGAGCCAGCTACATGTCTCAGAGCCTGTGCTCCAGCCAGACCAGGAGCATCTGTGCTGCTCTTTTTAGCAAGCCCCCTAAGCACAAGTCAGTTCACCTGGGCTCTGAGATTTGCTACTGCAGGGCATGTTTCTTCCAGTATAGATATACCCTATGGTGAAGAAAAAGGTAGTAGGATAGAAACTGGGGAAGGAAGGAAAGAAGTGGAAATACTGAAGGTAAAAGGCCATATCAGAATAGAAGAAAATGTCTTGAGCAAAAGGCTGTAGAAGTAAACTGTCTTAAAAGGATGAGAAATGATAGGAAAATAGTCATAATTGCTGAAGTAATAATGATGCATCAAGGCGGTAGTGGATTATGAAAGGGAAACATAAGAAGGAAGAAAAAGCATGGACATATTAATATTTCAGAGCAGGAAATTGTATCTTTCATATATGGTACACTGAGAAAATCATTGATACTAAACAAATAATTTTGATTTTAAACAAACTTTCTAAAAAGTAAGTGTTGTAACTCTAGTGCTTTGGCTGTTCAGTTTTTTTTTTAAAATGAACAGTTTTCCAGCTTTTGTCAGGGAGATATATTGGCTATTGCCTCAGGAAACTATTATCATTACTCTTTTTCATTCTGAAATGTTGATGATTATGTATAATTGATATGCCAACACAGAACAAATAACCAGCTGTTTACTTTTGAGAAAACAAGTGAACTTTATTGACATACAGAAAATTATCTAGAGTTTATGGTGTGATAAGCAGACTATGAAGTAACCCAACAGATAAATCTAATATTAATTTTCAGACTTCACTGATTAAGACTAGGAAGTGAAGTGTGATGTTGCCATGGGGAAGTCTATAAGATAAAGCGCAAGAAGAACTGAGCTAGTAAATAATTGATATGGTTCTAAGATTAGGAATGATCATTTACAGTCTGTTCTCTTTGATACGTATGCATACTTCGTACATTATAAACTCTCAAGCAACACATAAGCACATTATGTGATAGGTTCCATGTAGAACTTAAATATATTATACAGCTCATATGTGTGCATAGGTACATACAATTATATATAAAGTTACTGCAACATTAAAGTTGAGAAATCAAGCACATAACGGAGACCGTTAGAAAATGTATGGCTTTTAAGATCATATTAACTTTGCCATCCTGTGTATATCATAGTATATTTTTAATAACAATATATTAAGGTATGCATTTAACATGGAAGAGAGGAATGAGATAATGGTGCACCAGAAACCTTAATATTTTAATAGCCTGTCTGAAGTAGGGTGACAAGATGTCCTGATTTTTGGGTCTTTTTCTTATATAGGCTCCTATTTACCACTCACCCCCTTTCCCAATTTTTCACATTTGCTGTCTTGTCACCCTAGTCTGAAGGCTTAACTCTTTAACTTTAATCTTGCATAAGATTGCCCCTGCAATATTAGTTTCCTAGATTTTTTTTCCCTTCTTTTTATTAATTTTTCCCCGCCGAGGAATGTAAATGAGGTTCCCTTAATTAGACATCTTTAATTGAGGGATACTTGATACAGGAGCTCCTAAGAAAAATGAAAGTACTTTACTAGTTTTCAAAAAGAGAGAAGATTGATCCTGGCAAGCGTTACTTTTGAAGTCCAAAATCTATCCTGATAAAATAATTTAACAAATATCTAGAAAGTTTTTTCTTAATATGTTGAGGAGTGATGAACAGTAAGCAGCATGGCATTATAAGCAATAATCTTACCTGATAAAATTGTTTAACTTCGTGCATAGAATTATATAATGAGTGCAGGGACACAATGGAAGTAAATATATTTAAACCTTAGGAAAGGATTTTACACATTATCTCTCAGAATTAACTCTAATCGCTCGTGGACTGAAATGCTATCATACTGATTCAAAATTAATGAAGAATTTTCACCAAAGGAGTTACGATAAACAGCAATATACTAGTCTGGAGAGAGGTGTCTAGGGAAAAACTGCAAAAATTAGTGTTAGGACCAATCCTGTTTAACATTTTACTGCCTAGAACAGGTTTAAAAAAACCCAGCATGCTAATGAAATGTGAAGATTATATTAAATTGGGAAAAAAGAACAGGAGTACTTGTGGCACCTTAGAGACTAACAAATTTATTAGAGCATAAGCTTTCAAAGTGGGCTGTAGTCCACGAAAGCTTATGCTCTAATAAATTTGTTAGTCTCTAAGGTGCCAC
>NC_048298.1:299443396-299461163 GCF_013100865.1 Trachemys scripta elegans | reverse complement strand
TTTTTTTTCTCTTACTTAATTGGCCTCTCAGAGTTGGTAAGACAACTCCCACCTGTTTATGCTCTCTGTATGTGTGTATATATATCTCCTCAATATTTATTCCACTCTATATGCATCCGAAGAAGTGGGCTGTAGTCCACGAAAGCTTATGCTCTAATAAATTTGTTAGTCTCTAAGGTGCCACGAGTACTCCTGTTCTTTTTATTAAATTGGGAGACACCATAACCTTCCCGTAGTAAGTGCTACAAATGTGCATAAACACAATACACCCATCTTCTCTTACACAAACAAATGTAAACATGCAAATTTAATCCTTATAAACTAATCAAGCCATATGTTTTGGGAAGGTGTTTCTGGGAAGAGAGTGAGGTGGTGTTTTTTATTTTCTGTTTTTATATACTATGTTGATGGGCATGACTCATGCCCAACAATTGAATTATGCTTAGTTAGTTTATGTTGTCTGCATTTGAACCAAGGCCAGCAAAATAATTAAGCAAATGAATAGAAGTGGAATCTGTTGTAAATACAGAATTTGACTAGAGACACAAAGGTTTAAGCACAATGGGTCCAGGAAACACTTAATATAGGAAATCCCAACAAAGGAGGCTCTAACATTGCTACTCTAAAGAGGAAGCTCATATTAATGAGGGATATAATATATAGTACATAACCAGTGACTGGAGTTCAGAACCTCCTTTTGTTGTAAAGCTACACAAATGATGGCCTTAGCACACTTCTTCATTTTTAATAGTCTTTGAGAAGAAAAGCATGGCTTGAAGAGGAAGTAGAAATTAGAATATTTATGCTAATAAGTGGGTTTCTGCAGGGTTCTGACTGAGGATGACAGAGGTATGCAGACCTGAAGAAGAGCTTTGTGTAAGCTCGAAAGCTTGTCTCACGCACCAACAGAAGTTGGTCCAGTAAAAGTTATCTCATCTACCTTGTCTCTCTAAAGGTGTATACAGTCAGTGATAAAAGTGAAACATGTTTGGAATTGCAGTTGCTTCCTCTTCCAAAAGGTTCTTGATATGCTGAGAAAGAGTGACTCCCCTCCCCCAAAAGACTGCAGAGAAAGAGTGACCCCCCCCAAAAAGAATGCAGTTATAACATAAATGGTATTTAATTGATAAATGGGCATTATCTTCCTGTGGTATAAATAATGCATTTTTTTTATTTATGTTTTATAAAACATGCATTTTATTTCATGTTTCTCCAGTAACTATGCATTGAATAATTTTCACTGTGCAGCTGCAAAAATGATAAAATGGTTTCTTGGTACTGTATCCAGTATTATAGCAGATCATTGGAAAACATAATTAATAAGTAAGACAGAGGTTTGGGACTAATTCTAAGACATGGATGTTCTGGAATATGGGGCTTATGCATCCACATGTGAACTTCCATAATATGCCTATGACCATAATTTTTTTCAGTTTATTCTTAAAAGAGAAAGGCCTGTGGCAGAGGATCTAGGATCTGTCAGTAATTTGTTTTATGATGAGAGAAATTAATAAAAGAAATTTTTAAAAGGTCCAATCTCAGCTATCTCTGTATCCAGCAGACACCGGATATATTCATGAAGAGGGTGTAAACTAGTTCCTATAGAAAGTAACAATGGTGCAGATCAAAAGTTGGTCACCACACTTAATCTTAAAAAATTGAAATCCCCAGTGCTTTTGGTGTACCCCAGCCTTCCAGCCTCCAAGGCTGGGAGATTCTCAGAGGTAATTAGGAAGCACTCATTGTTTGGCTTCCCCTTTTGTCACTCAACCCTTGACTTCAGGTCAAAGGCTACTTAGTATCAATGTTAGTGAAACCTGCTGAGGTAATGACTCTAACCCAGGGGTCTCAAACTCAAATGACCACGAGGGCCGCATGAGGACTAGTACATTGGCCAAGGGCCACATTACTGACACCTCCCCCTGCCACCCTTGGCCCCGCCCCCACTCTACCCCTTTCATGAGGCCCCGCCCCCATTCTAACCCCTTCCCTGAAATCCCCACCCCAACTCTGCCCCCTTCCTGCCCCCAGGGAGGGCAGGAGGGGTGTGGGGTATGGTGGGGGCTCAGGGCAGGGAGTTGGGGTGTGGGGTGCAGGAGGGGTGTGGGGTACAGCAGGGGGTTGGGCTGCAGGAGGGGTGCTGGGTACAGCAGGGGGTTGGGCTGCAGGAGAGGCTCGGGGGGCGGGCTCTGGCCTGACACGCACCGGGGACAGGGAAGGCCGC
Organism: Trachemys scripta elegans; assembly: GCF_013100865.1. Lineage (NCBI taxonomy): Eukaryota > Metazoa > Chordata > Testudines > Emydidae > Trachemys > Trachemys scripta. Next base: position 299,458,939 of record NC_048298.1, on the reverse strand, counting down.
CTGTCTGCCTGTCCCCGCACCGCTCCGGGAAGTGGCCGGAACCTGGGGGAGGAGGGGCACAGGGGTCTGTGTGTTGCTGTTGCTTCAGGCACCACCCCCAGCAGCTCCCATTGGCCGGGAACGGGGAACTGCAGCCAATGGGAGCTGCTGGGGGCGCTGCCTGAAGCAAGAGCAACACACAGAGCCCTGTGCCCCCCCTTCCCCACGTTCCGGCCCCTTCTCGGAGCAGCAGGAGGCAGGGCAGGCAGGGAGCCTGCCCTTCCCCCAGTGCGCGTCGGGCTGGAGCCGCTCTAGGTAAACGCTGCGGGGGGGGGGGGCATGAGGAGCTCACAGGCTGCAGAAAACAACCCTGCGGGCCGCATGCGGCCCCGGGTCGCGTGTTTGAGACCCCTGCTCTAACCTGAGGCAGACACAAGGGGCATGTCTGAAAATGCATGCTGACATGGTCAGGGGCACTTAAAAAGCAGGTCCTGGATGCAGAGAGAGTTGTCTGGTATCTACAAGTGATGCTGACAGGCTAATCAAAGAGAGAAAAATGGGGATAAGAAATGAAATACTAAGGGTCTGAATCTGGAAAATATATCCACAATCTTTTCAAGCAGCAACATGCAACTTCTGGATCTACCACAGGTTGAGTTAATCAGGGGAATGGCCAGGCTGAAACATCAATAAACCTTACCAGCTTTGCAGTGAGAATATGCAGAATTTATGGAAACGTGGGAAATGAGCAGCTCATGGAGATAAGCGCCCTAGCTCCCATACTCAACAGCTTGGTCCATCCTTTCTCTCTAGCTCCTCAAGCCAGAATATGGCATCCCACTCTATGGGAACTATAAACCTGTGTTGGAGGAATAGTGCCTTCAGCCCAGGGACTGGAATTTAAAAAAAAAAAAAAAAAAAAAAAGGAATGAGATGAGTTGCCTTTGTCGCCATCCCAGGTATGGGTGAGAGTCTCCCTCCACTAAATTATCATGTTGTGTTTTATGGGATGTAATGGAGTGGTCACAACCCCTTCATCTTTGCTTTAGGACCTCAAAATCTGAATAGGCAGGTAATAGGTATTCTTTGAGTTATTTGGTGTCTTTGTTCCCTTTGGCTGATTGTGAAATAGAGTTGTAAATTAAGGAGAGATTACCATCCTTAGGATTTGGGGCTTTTAAAATTCTTCTACAGTAATTTAGTAAGGTGGGTAAGATGTTGCCATGCATCGAGAAATCAATGAGATGTAATTTCTGCGAGTCTGGTTGACATTCTGCACTGCATATTACAATTCTGCTGAGTGAAATCCAATGTAGCCATTAGAGAAAGTAATTCTCCCTGAATACGAGGTAGCAGCTGTGGCCCAGGAAGCTCATGGAACTTTTAGGGGAGAGAAGTTGCCTTTCAGCTATGTAAACCCCTAAAATAAGGGGATAATTTATGCTGCAAATATTGCAGCATTTAGTTCTAGAATGGCTTCTGAGGGGGATGTAGGACATTGCTGCAGTATGTTGTATTTGTCTTTAGGGAAGCAGTTGGAGTGGGAGGCAGTTGAGATGTGTCTGATCTACTAGTCACTTAAAATGTCATTACAGACAATGGAGAAGAGATCTAATGCTCCATAAATACTGCAGAGACAGAACCATTTGCCTTTTTCCCTTTTCAGGGATCTGAAAAGAAGGTAATAGCTGAGAAAATTATAGTATTTGAGACCTGTTGCATACTTACACAGGCTTTAAGCTAGGAGGAAAGGAATTTATTCTCTTTCCATTATTTAAGGAATAAACTTGTATTTTAGTAATTAATATTCATTTCTTTTCCTATTATTTTTCTAGGTTTTATGTCTGGTTTCTTCTGTTGGCATGGTGGTTATTGAATATTAATAAATTGCCCCTCATTTTGTATTACCATACTGGAGTGTTTTCATGTAGATAAAAGGGATAACGTATTTGCTTTCTTCAGGCTATGCTATATCTAGCTAGATTCAGTAAAACTGCCCAGCATCAATAGTTACAATTGAAACTGAGTTGTGGTGGTGACAGCAGTTGGAAACACCTTTGTTTCATAGATTCTACATAGGAGCTTGATGTCTGTGATTGCTACTGGTACTATTTCCTTTCCTATCTGCTTCCAAATTTGGGGATAGATTACTATCACAGCTACCTTTTTCCTTGAAAAAATTAATATCCTTTATTTTAATAATGAAGCTGACTACATCTGATTTTTGTCACTTTGCAGTTTATTTGAATGTATTTTACTAGGAAAATCTTGACAGATATAAACACTATATCCAAGGGAGGAAATACACAATTTGTAAGAATTTACAAAGGTTATCGCATGCCTATATATCTCTAAGAATGAGGATGATAATATTTGCCCACATTTTCTTAAAAGCACTTTGAAATTTTAAAGAGGAAAAGTACTATAATTGCTAATTATTATCACGTACAATACCATGGCAATAGGCACTCTCAGAACACAGATGTTCAATATTCAAACCACCACCAATAGTTGTATGTAAGCAACTTTCAACATACAATTCTTAACATTTTCAAAATATATTTTAAATTGTTTTTACACCAGTGAATTTTTGTTGTATTAAAAGCAGATTATTCAAAATGCTGCATACATCATATACAACTGTCCCCATGAATCTGTCTAAAATTCATATCTATGTACAACCTAGGAATTTTCTTAATAAGTTCCTGCCTCTATTCCTATAATGGCAGGAAGATGTCCGAAGCTCCAGTGCCATTGAATGACAGGTCTGGATCTTCTCCCAAGCACAATGGAGACACTGCGAGTCTTGCTGGATGTGAATGTTTGAGAAAAGTTTTTGTCCAATGGGAATAAATTTTCCTTTGGTTTTGTTAGTATGGATTTTGAATAGTGTTCATTGCTTAATCCTCAAGAAGTGCATTGATAGTATGATTATGACAACAGTGGCTTATTGTGGTGCTGAAGAAAGCAATATAGATTGCAATTACAAAGACTTCCTTACAGACTCTTTCTGAATTGTTTAGTCCTAAATGAAGTCAGCTTTTAAGGAATTTTGTAACTGGATATCTTTTTTGATGTATCCTTTCGTTATAGCAGAGTTTATTCTACATTCCTATTATTCTGACTTTATTTTTGAGATTCAATTATGTCAAATACATGAGCGCTAGAAAATGCAGTCACTTAAGGTATTATTCAGAACAGTTGATACCTGGTCAAATTTGTCTTTGTCTATCTATCTATCTATCTATCTATCTATCTATCTATCTATCTATCTATCTATCTATCTATCTATCTATCTATCTATCTAAAAAGACAAATTTAATCCATAAAGGGATATATATACACATATCACTGTAACTTTAAGTAAAATATATAGTCCAATTTTCTCACTTTAAAGCTCAGTTCAACAGACTCTTTTTCTCTCTGACGTTAACTCTGTTGGTGACTATTTAGGCAGGAAGTTGATTGCTACAGCTGACTGGCTAAGAATTGTGCATGTCCTATTATTTTTGTTATGCTGTCTCTCCCAACTCTCCATCCCAACCCACTTGTTTGTCTTAACCACCTATTACGTTTTGTTTTTTACACTGTATGCTCTTTGGGGCAGACCATCATTTTCTATGCATGTGCAGTGCCTAGCGCAATGGGGACATGACCTGGATGGTCTCTAAGTGCTACTGCAATATAGAAGCTAATATTTCTAACACAAATTAGAAACAGCTGTGCCACCCTGTTACACACTTGCATATAAAGTATCCTGAGACAATACAGCTTGGTCCTGATCTTTCCTTGCTCTTCTGTTGACAAAATTCATTCTACAATGAGAATAATCAGTGACCCCCTCTCCAAATGGAACTTTAGCATGACTGGTTTTAAAAAAGTGTTGATAACACGTCTCAGATCTTCAGATAGTACCAATCCCAGAGTTGATGCTTTTGTATCACTCAGCAGGAGGGTGGATATATTCTGTTGATGATGGGAGAAGGATGCCTGAACAACAGATGCCTGGTCTAACATTCTTGTCTTTCAACTTGTCACTGGTAGTGATGTCAGGAAGTAGCCCAGCTCAGGAGAAAGGCTGAAGTTTATATTTTGTTGTCGTCTGTTAACAAAAGCCCTGGTATACACTGTTTGGATCAGAGTGAGAATTTCACCTGCTTACAAATTCAAGGATTCAGTAGTCTTCATGGCTGTGCCAATGACACTTAAGGAGGCAGAAAAATGGGGAGTTGCTGAGCCAAGGAGTTTTTTTTTTATTTATATATATATATATATATCTTTCTCTCTCTCCTTGAATCTTTTGTCCAGGGCCCAGAACAGATTCACAATCCCCCTTCTTTGCAGCTTGGAATCTGAAAGTTGAACCTCTTGAGTTTTGGTTACTCCAAACAGATAGTCTATATTCTGCTTCAGTCCAAGGCCCCACAACAAGGTTCTAGAAACTGGCTGGGAAGGGGAAAGTTATGTCCTCTGATGCAATTCCCACGCTGTGGGTCCTAATGCACTGTACACTAGAGATTGATCACCACAGTGGCCTAGATCTAGTTTGTTTCATGTATAAATCACAGCATTGGTAGATCAGACTCTCCTGAAGTCAAGAGAATTTGGCCTTTCACTGTTGCATTGCTTTAAGGACTTTAGCAATCTCTAAAATTAAACTGATGGTGAGGGAGACTTTTCAAAGTGGAATCTCAGTCTTTTGCTTCAGGCCTTCACTTATCTTCATTTATAACCATGTATAGAAAGAAGCCTTTTTAAGCTTTGTCACCCTTAATATGCTTATTCTGCTATTATTTCAATTTACAAGGTTAGTGAGATACTGAGATTGGAACATCAAGGAATAGAATTTGTCTCTAGGGAGAGATTGCCCCCTCCCCCCCAAAAAACCCCAACAACATTAAATTCATTATTTCATATTAACTAAGACACTGCTTTGCTCTAACTTTGTCAAAGACCAGAATAGCCTCAGGAAGTTCAACAATCTGGTATTCCAAGTACTGCATTAATATAACTTGAGCCTTCTGTAAATTTGGATGTCCATCTGTGCTGTGTGGGATATATAAAGGTCAACAGAGAGAAACTCCAAGATGGGCTTGCCTAGCCAACTGCAAGTCTTAACAAAAAAACAAAACAAAAACAAAACACAACAAAAAAATTGTCAAGCAGACCAATTCTCTTCTGTAAACACAGATTTCAGATAAATCCTTTAAAAAGTCAGCTGTCTTATTCTTCCCTCCCTTTTTATAGAAATGCTTGCTAATTCCTAGTAGTGATGCCAGTTTTATGGAATTTTGTATGTGAAAAATGAACAGACTTGTTCTTGGTTTTAAATTAGCTTTCAGTGTGTAGAGTGGCTTAGAATTTTTCTTCAGAATGTCTGGTACACTAACACACCATTTCAGAAAATGAGAACTGCCCATTCTGGAGAGTCAGTTGGTAACCACTTCCCGTTTACACACAACAGGAGTTTCCTACTGTAAAAAGGAGTCTATCTATTAGAAAAAAATGTTATTTCAGCAGTTGTGCATGAGAAACTAATATTCTGGGATGGAAATTACATTAAAACATGTAAATTATTGTTACATTTGCAAACATGTTGACAAACTATGCAATAGACACAAACATCTGCATAGGCCTTGGCTACACTGGCGGTGTACAGCACTGCAACTTGCTGCGCTCAGGGGTGTGAAAAAACACCCCCCTGAGCGCAGCGAGTACAGCGCTGTAAAGCGCCAGTGTAATCAGAGCCTGCAGCACTGCACGCTCGCTCGCAGCGCTGTAAGCTATTCCCCTCGGAGAGGTGGAGTACATACAGCGCTGAGAGAGCTCTCTTGCAGCGCTGACGGTACGACTACACTCGCAATCCCAAGTGTAGCCAAGGCATTAGTTTCTCCTATACTAGAAAATACTTTCAGAAACATGCTAAAAAAATATCCTGTAAAACAAAATGAAACATAGATGGAGATCTTTCCTAGTTAAGTGTGCTCCTACTCAGGTGATGAGCCAGCTTTTGGACATCTGTAAAATGAACCTTTTTAAAAGGAAGAATTCACTGTGAATAATGTTACAGAATCAGAATTGAAAGTAATGTGCAACAAGAGAATAAACTGGATTATGCAACAATTCATATATTTTATGAAGTCATGTTTGTATTTTTTAAAATTCAATCTGATACTAGACTTTTAGTCCTGACTTTAATTCTTTCACAAAGTACCCATCCTTCAGTCCATAAATAATGTCAATTTTACCTCATCAGTTTTTCCTCTTGACTTCAGTGAATAGAGAAAATGATTTCAACCTTTTAAAAATCGAAGATTCATATCCATTATCTCAATTTTCACTGTCCAAATGTATGATCTTTGATTTTATCTTATTCTTTTTTATTACCATGTCAGCCCCTAGATACTAAAGGTGCTTTGTAAATGTCTAACAGCAAATACCTGGTAATAAGAAAATTTTCAGGCATGGTAACTAGATAAACTGAAATCTTATTCAGGATTTAAAAGGAGGGGGGGAAGAGTTAGCACTGATAATACTCACTTCAAAGGGTCATTATCCTTACTCCTCTGTATGCATTATTTGTGGTTATCTAAGCATATATTATAGTCTTAACATTATATTAATGACACTTTTTGGGGGAGGGAGATATTTTAACTTCATTCATTCTCCTATGTTACATTTCTGAAGAAAATAACATGTTTCATAAAGGAAGGGTGAGAGTAATGTCTTTTTCCATTGTAAAAAAATGGTCAGTTCCTGCATCTCTCTTTCTAATTTCACAGTTGCAAAATGTTACTGGAGTAGTTTCTCTGTTTTGAACCCCACCCTGACTGTTGCTAGGCAGATGAGCTGTGTTGCGTAAGCTGTCAGTTACTGAACAAGCACAGAAGGCATAACCAGCAGTGTTACAAACAGCCACATTCTGGAGGAAATAACTTCTACAACTTACAGTTCAGAACAAGAATATCAGATGTGGAAAAAATGAAAGGGTGAAGTTGTATTAGAAACACAATTTAAAAAAACAAACACAAAATCCTCCTGCCAGCAGTAATGGCTTTGAAGGAAGAATATGAATGTCAGAAAATAATGGACAAAGTAGTAATTACTTTTGAAACTACTGAAAATATATGTTTTGGAGCTTTAATTCATATCAAGGTGAGCTATGTTTTTAAATTTATTGTGATCATGGTTATAGTGGGCTGGACTGTGAATCCAGATGTGAAGATTCTTCAAGAATGGGATTGTATGGATGGGGGCTTCTGGTTTAGGCTGAACTTTGATTGCTGTACTGGTTGATAGCCTTGATGAGCTGCACAGTTTTCATAAGCTGGTCTCAGTTTTATTACATGAATCTGATATAATGCTCTAATAATCCAAATCTTAAAACTCTAACTCTAATCTTGAAACTCATTTCCCCCCACACACATAGTCATTGTTACAATTCAGGGCAACTGTACCTGTATTCTCCCTTCATGGTCCCTTGAGAGAACCCCCTCTAGGCTCCTCAGCTGTTACCTCTCTTGGGTAGAGATCTGTGTGCATCTCCCTCCTGACTGAGGCTTTTCCAGGTTACACAGTTCCCTGCTTACACTGTGATAGTCCCAGCAAGCCAGACAGCCTAAACAAGCCAAGCCAGTGTCTGCACTTTGCTTTCTCTTTGAAGGCTTTGAACAGTGTAATTGCCAGTAGTTATGTTACCGCACAGCCCTTTATAAGTAAGCATATTTATTCTTAAAATGAAAGCATTACGAGAAATCAAATTAAAAATGATAAAAGTTCCTATATGCATGCTAATAAACTCACCAGAGATCACTCATCAATCTTATGGGGCCTCAGTAGGCCTAAGTCCTTCCAACCCTTCCCAGGAAGGATTGGGGACCTCCTTGGACAGATGGTCCTGTCCGTTTGCTGAGTCAGAAGGAAGGCCCGAGTCAGTCTAAACTCAGGCTATTTATCCAAAATCCTTTCTTTGTCTGTTGGTCTCTGGAGAATCTAGTTTGAAATAGCCTCTACATGTGATGGTACTTCTCTGGAGGTGTTACAACCTGAGTGAATTTCCAAATCACCCCCTCCCCCACACACACTGTTCTTAGTTCATGGAGGAGCTGTGGCTGTGGTCACACTCCCTGATGGAATTACATATACAGTAGAACTTCAGACTTGTGAACACCAGAATTATAATCTGACCAGTCAACCACACACCTCGTTTGGAACTGGAAGTATGCAATCATGCAGCAGCAGAGACCAAACCTGCCCCCCTCCCAAATAGCAAGTACAGTACTGTTGTGACGTTGTGCAGTCTATATGGTTTTATAAAAACATGATAATAAGTGAATATAATGTAACTGGGATAGTTTTATAAAGATTTGATAATAAGTGAATATAATGCAAATGGGATATGCTTCGTGCAAAAGGTCTCTTGTAAGGTTTCATTACAAAGCTCATAATCTACTGAGTGTGATCATCCTATTTGTAGAAATGTACCACTCTTGTATCTAAAACTAGAAATATAAAACATAACTCTGAGGGCCTATTGTAATTATGTAAAGTGTGGGCCATTAATGAGGGTTTGGAATCTTGATGACTCCCATTAACCAGGACCATTGCAGATGGCTGTGTTTACCTGTTAGTCTTCCAGTATCTGTGTGTGCTGGTAAGTGGGCAATGAAGTCTTGCAGTGACATGTGATCATATCACCTGAACTGGAATCCGTCTTTAACCTGGTGCTTTTTCAGTGAGGGGGGTGGAAACCCAGAGGGACAAAGGGTTCCTGCCTTATGCAAAAGATATATAAAGGGGTGGAAGAGAACAAAGGGAGGGAGGAGCCCCTAGAATCCCCTAGCTATTACCTGGGCTGGAACAAGAGCTGTACCAGGGGAAAGAATTGTGCCCAGGCCTGGAAGGTGTCCAGTCTGAGAAAAAACTTACTGAAGCATCTCTGAGGGTGAGATTATCTTTATTCAGTTTGATTAGGCATAGATTTGCGCATTTTATTTTATTTTGCTTGGTGACTTACTTTGTTCTGTCTGTTACTACTTGGAACCTCTTAAATCCTACTGTCTGTATTTAATAAAATCACGTTTTATTTAGTAATTTACTCAGAGTATGTATTAATACCCGGGGGAGCAAACAACTGTGCATATCTCTCTATCAGTGTTATAGAGGGTGAACAGTTTGAGTTTGCCCTGCATAAGCCTTATGCAGGGTAAAACGGATTTATTTGGGTTTAGACCCCAAATTGGGAATTGGGCATCTGAGTGCTAAAGACAAGCACACTTCTGTGAGCTGTTTTCAGGTAAACTTTCAGCTTTGGGGCAAGTGATTCAGACCCTGGGTCTGTGTTGGAGCAGACGGGAGTGACTGGCTCAGCAAGACAGGGTGCTGGAGTCCTGAGCTGGTAGGGAAAACAGGAGCAGAGGTAGTCTTTGCACATTGGGTGGTAGCTCCCAAGGGGATTTCTGTGATCCAACCCGTCACAACTGTGTTAAACGTAAACTACTAAAATAATAAAGGGGAAATTTAAAAAAAAAAGATTTGACAAGGTAAGGAAACTGTTCCTGTGCTTGTTTCATTTAAATTAAAATGGTTAAAAGCAACATTTTTCTTCTGCATAGTCAAGTTTCAAAGGTGTATTAAGTCAATGTTCAGCTGTAAACTTTTGGAAGAACAACCATAACGTTTTGTTCAGATTTATGAATGTTTCTGAGTTAGGAACAACCTCCATTCCTGAGGTGTTCGTAACTCTGAGGTTCTACTGTAATTCCTGTCCTACAATTATACATAAACTTAATATGGTAAACTCTCCCAAAGATATTACAGGAAATGGCCATATCGGTCACAATCATATGGTAAAATGGTAAGTTGGCCAGCTTGTTTTTTTTTTTTTTTTTTTTGATTGCAAGTAAAGATTTAAGACGTGAGTGGTAGTCTTAATTTGACTAATACTGTAAACTTGGCTGATAGATTATTTTTTTTTAAAGGCCATTTTGCCTTAGCTGGGAGCTTTTTAGCTCCTTTAAAAAGTAATTTTCCTTTCTGTGTACATGTGAAGTCCCCATAACGTATATATGGGACAGACATACTTCCTCAGTGGCTGCTCTATTGCAAACAGCTTGGTTGACTTCTGGGGAGTTGCAATCACAGAGTGCTCTCTACTCAAAAGCATTTCTCCTTCACTAGACAGATAAATAAAGTTGATTTTTAGCCTTATGCGGCTACCTAGTCCTGCCTTCTACCCCAAACAGCAATCAGTCTCTTGTAGACTATTATTATCATGTACAAATCACAATAAATGTACCCACTGCTGTACAGGAGTAGCTTAATATCAAACAAATCATAGTTGCATTGAAGAGTTTAGAATATAAAGGTGTGTGGAAATACAAACAAAAGATACATAGAGAGACGTGTGGCCATTAGGTCACAGAATGTTTCACAGAAGAGGTGGGTTTTAGGAGTTTCTTGAAATTTAAGATAGAGGGGTCTTGGCGTAAACTAGTGTGAAGTTATTCCAGACATGGGAAGTGGAGGAAGAGCCGAAAGCAACAACAAGGTAATGAGCATGAAATCTGAGGATAGGGACTGGTAGGAAGATGCAAAGACACATGAAGGCAGGTGCAGAATTGAGGAGCACTTTGAAGATGAGAAATTTGAATGTGATAAGGAAGAATAGTAAGAGCCAATGCAGAAATTTAAGATCACTGCTTTTTTTTATATACTGATCTTGGTGGATTCTTCTCTATCTGACTGGAAGTATGATAGTTACCTTTCTGAGACTACCTCTCCCTTGTTGTGGCAGTTAAGGTCATCTGAGACACTCTGTTTTTAGGTTCTTGGGTGTCAGTTCTGTGTATCCCAGCTTCAGGGCTTTCTCAGTTGAGGGGCCCAGTTTCTGGAAAACACACTGGCTGGCTGTCCATAGCACAATGTGTGATGTTCGTATTTTGCTTAATTTATGTCTAATTTCTGGGTTTTATTTGTCTTTGTTTTTTGTTGGATAGTGCTGCTACCTTTTGTGGATGGTTTATATATATATTTTTGTTAAACAAACAATCCTCCCCCCCAAAAAACAAACAAACAAACAAAAAATAAGCACCTAGCTGTTACAGTGAGAGGTTTCTAAAAAGAAACATTCTTCACATGTTCCATATGTGGAACTGTCATTTATGTGAATAGAAGATCCATGTGAGACTTCATGCACTAGAAATCCATATTATGGAAACTAGATGAACAGAGTGGATTGGAGAGGGGGTATTTTGTCCTTACAAATTTAGAGACCGAGCCTGCCCTCTGTATCAAAAGATAAGCTTGTGCATTAAATGTTCAGTAATGTTGTTGTTATACAGATCTGTTTTTAATATGCTACATATTTTTCATCATTGATTCCCTCATCTCTTCAAATTCACACATGTTCTTGTGTAAAATCCACTTTACACCTAAAACAATAAAGAGTCCTTGTGGCACCTTAGAGACTAACAAATTTATTTGGGCATAAGCTTTCATGGGCTAAAACCCACTTCATCAGATGCATGGAGTGAAAAATACAGTAAGCAGAATATATATTACTTTACACCTAGTTACAGATAGACAAATGACATTAACTGCGTAGTGCAAAAGGGCCAGAAGAGGGTGATAAAGTGCTGCAGCTGATACTCTCACTATTTTCTTACCTTTTAAAATCATTGCGTGTAGCCAAATTAGCCTACTGCTAATAGAACAGAGTTTTTTTTTATTGATCAGTTGTAAATGAATTTTTTAGATTTTTTTTTATTGCGTGTAATACCATTATTTATTTATTTATTTATTTATTTTTGTATAGGCTTGGTTTTCATTTTGCATGAGGCCTGAGACTTTATTCCAGAAAGTCCTCTTCCTAATTAGTAACAAAAATTCCAGAGAGAAAGTAAGATACCTGTCCACCTAAAAAGTTAGTTATTGTGTGCTATTTTTTTTAATATTTATTTTTGAGGCAGTCCTACTTATTAGCAAGGAAAAGTTGGCATTAATGTGGCAATTTCTTTGGGTTTCCTCCCCTGTTTTGCAGTGCAACTCTATTTTCAGACCTGTGTCTTCTGCACATCAGTGCAGTAATCTCTGATTACCATGCAACTTGATTATCATATGTATGTGGTTTGGTATAAGTTTGGTGTATATATATGTAGTTGGTGTAAATTAATGAGATACATCGGTCTGAATGCACTTTTTTAATGTTACCCAGTGATGCACACCAAGTTGTCAAATCATTTCTAATTTCAGCCACGCTCATTATATTCAATATGTTCTATCTGGTGAGATTATTTCACCACAGAATATATCTAGATCAAGAAAATAAATAGTTTTAGGGGTTTTGTTTTTGTTTTCAATGTTAACCTTGTCCAGATTCTGGGTTTTTCCTCTGGCTTCAGAGAAGAATGTTTCTAATTGCTTTTACAGAAACTACAAATTCTTTGTGTTGAAGAGCAGCAGGGGGTATACTTGCACATAGACGTTGAATTTGACTGGAGACTACTTGTTTCCTCTGCAACTCATCCCTGTTCTTTGAACTAAAGTCCAGACATCAAAGTTACTATATATTGGTCTTGCATAAGTCTTCATTTGCTATGGGTAATCCCCCACCCCCAGTAAAGTCTAACTACTTTGGATAAGTGTTTTTTTTTATTTGCAGACCCCTAACAATTTTGAATGGAGTCCTCCCTTAGAAGGATGGGAAAGACTAGCCAGAAGGGAGAGGATATGGAAGATGTAAAATTAAGATGGGTAGGCCTTTAACAACACACGTTGGAATCACAAGGGGTGTATGGTTGGTTTCAGTCCTTTCCAAGGGGGTTCAGCTTTCACAAAGTTTGTAAAACACTGACTTATGAGACCACAGAATATAGAAAAGCTATTGATTGTAATCTTGGAAGAAGATACTCGGATCTCATAATTAAGTTCCTAGCCCTCTGTGCTACTGTGCTTTGTATTTACAATTATGGGTAATGTTTTGAGGTCAAACCATCCAATTTGCTTCATAAGCCTAGAGGAGAGATTGTGAGATTCTGCCAAAGGGGAGAATTCTATCTTTACAGCAATGTCATTCCCTGATCCCATGCAAATCCCTCTACTGGAGTTCCATGGAGATAAGTGGTGGAAGGGATGCTGCTGTTCACAATAATATTCACCTCTCCTTCTCCATTTTTTTCCTCTCTCTCATTTGTAGCACTGCATCTTTAAGAGTAAAATACTTGCACCTGTAAGCCATCTGGCGAGGAGTTTTGCATAGGATTGTGCTTCCTAGGCAGTGGCAGCAATCTTAGTGTATATGATTCATGGTGCCTTGGGAGAAGGGAAGCCTGTGGAGCACCATGGATGGACTGATCTGTGCAGATTCCTGGGATCCACCAGCGCGGGTGACCAAATCTTCTGCAGGCCTCTAACTACAGTCTCTCTCTCAGGCATCTAATGATAGAGAAGCTCTGTGAGGTTCCTCTCTACGTATCTCTGTGGAAGAGTGTATTCTTCTTTGAGTGGCCTCTATGCATTTCCACTCATGGGATGTGTTGGTGGTGCAGCTGTGATGGTTGAACCTTCTTGTAGCAGTGTCTGCTGGAGTGATCTTGTGTCCCTCCTGCCACTCCCCTCCCTGTTCCTGAGTGTTCTGAGGGCGAGCTTATACAAGTGGGTATGGCACTCCGACTGCCTCAGCTCCTTACCACCGCTGCTGCTGAGGGAACAGGAACCTCACTGGATGGCTCCACTCCAAAATCATCGACTCAAGACGCGGTGCCTTAGCTAGCTCTGAGTGTAGGATTAGCCTTCTAAATTAAACTCCTTTTATAAAGTTCTTTATTTCTTCATTTTGTTCATTTTAGTTGGTTTCCATGCCTGGGCATGGAACTGCAGATCTGATGGTGGATCCAAATGGGAAAAGAACAGGATTTAAAAGGTGGGCTTCTTGTCCTGCCATATTTCTGGTTTCAGATGGTCATGTTAGGTGTCTGGCTTGCTTGGAAGAAGGTTAATTTTCATGTTACTGGGCTATATGCAGTACATTCACCACAAGAGCTTATAATGAGTGTTAAAACCAGCTCCAAGCCTTAGCAGCCAAGCTCTCCAGTTCGTAGTCATTGAGATGCATGAGTACAGATAGGCTTACTTAACCCCAGCAACTTCAGGGGACAAAGAGCATTATTAAGATCCCATCCAAAGTTCTGGCCTGCACTACCATGGCAAAACCCGTCACCACAGTACCAAAGGATCCATAGCCATTAGATCTGACCAGCCAGGCAATCAGGCCCCAGCAGGTATTGGCCTTCGTTAGCAGAACCAGGTCTCAGAAATGCAATCCTTGGCACCTGCCACCTCTCATTATGAATAAAGAAATGTCACAGGTGTTAGCCTCTCTTAGCAGAGCAACTCTGTGCACCAGGACTCCCTCGGATTCTGTGACTTCCATTCCAAGACCACCTTTGGAACCAAAATAAAAAACAAATGGCCATGGTGTTAGCAACTCCTGAAAGAACGCTCAGACCTCTAATGTAATGAGCATATCGTAGAAAATTGCCACGAAAGGTGCTAGAGACAATGTGACACTTCCCAGGGATACCCAGTGTTTAGGTACCTTACTACCACCTGCCCTTAGCGTGAGGAAGCCTTGTCTGTGCCTGCTGTGGGCCAGTTCTGCAACACAAGCACTGCTTCCACAGGCCCTTCTCTCTCTGTGCAGTTAACGATAGGCATATTCTAATCCCTGAGTCATCCAAGAATCCCCCTGGAGCACCCAGCACCTGATCCACTGGGCACCCACAGAATTTCCAGATCTTCTGCTCCCAAGGGAACAATGCATCCCAGCATACCAGTTACATTCACTTAAGACACAGCACGTAAATATATTTACAGTAAAAACAAGTAGTTTATTTAACTAAAAAGAGTTGTTTATGTGCTGAAAATATGGTTTTGAAATCTGTATCAAGGCAGTGATGAAAAAGAAGCTTTCCTCCAGACAGTAGGTAAGACATATATATCACCCTGTTGGCATTGTAAGCTAACACAATGGGTGCCTGTTTACATACAAAATCACATGCTAACCTAGAGATGTGAACTCAACATGGAAACTGTGCACAGGAAGAACAAGTCACAAGTGATTGTCCTATCTTGGAATACAGAAAATGAACGTTGGGGTTATATGTAGGAAGCAAATAAGACACACCACCTTATCCTGCACTTAGGAAGTAAACAGGAAGTATATTTACATTCATGAAAATGGGATATCAGCCAACCTTGGTTGAAGATGCTGCAGAAAACTTTGGGTGAGATAAATTTCTTTAGACAAGAGATTAACCTAATAGTTACTTTTAGTCTTGTAAACGTCCGGTGCGGGGGTCGGGCCCTCTCAGGGGCCGTTGGGGGCCAGGCCGGCTCCCTACACGGCCTGGATCGGTCTCAGGGTTTCGCCCCTCTGGCAGGGGCTAGGCCAAAGGTACACGGCCTCTGCAATGAGCTCCTGCTCTCCGTCAGGGTCCGGCAGTGAGGACCGGAGCCCGGGCCTGAGTTACTGCCGGACCCTGACGGAGAGCAGGAGCTCATTGC